>NW_024067214.1:0-87790 GCF_015039405.1 Cantharellus anzutake
GTACAATAAAGTATCATACAGGATATATATAGGAGGAAGAAATGAATGGAAGCGGACCCGGGCCGGAGGCCGAGGGGTCCGGAAGCAAACAAGAATAAGGAGCGGGGTTGGCTGCATAGCGGCTGGCAATGACCGAGGGTCAAAACAAACAATAACAGATAAATAAAGGAAAGAGCGTAGGGCCGCGATAGCGGCGATGGTATCGTAGCGGCGCTGGACTCGGAGTTGGGCCGGAGTCAGGCACGGGAATGGTAGCAGCCCTGTAGGGGAGTCGCGCTGGGCACGGTGCCGGAGGTGGACTCAGGGTGGGGAGGTTGGTGCAGCAGCGGGGGAGTCGGCCAAGTGTAGGGGAGCCTAGGGGCAAGCAGGGGAGTGAGCAGGGAGTCCTCAGGGAGGATAGGGCTGAGGTCGGGGCTCGTGCTCACGCTTGCATAGCGGTAACAGGCTCAGGCGGCATCGGGACGGGCAGGGAGCGGGCCGGAATGCATGGCCGTGACAGACTAACAACGACTATACCTTTTGTTTCAGAGTCGCGATACCATGTGCTCCCAATTTTCTTTGTCTTATATTGCCAGTTGTCACTGGCAATCGCTTTAAGCGATATTGGCTCCATGTCACGACCCGGCAATTCCCACGGTCAGGTGATCACTCCCCACACCTTCTCCCTCCCCCGCTTCGACCCCGTCAACTCCGCTGCCCGCCCGATGCCACCTGAACAAGCCCGTCACCCTTCCCCGTCACCACTACCTGTTTCCATGGCCCGTCACGGGCCTACTAGTCTTTCTTTATCAGTCCGGGCATGTCGTACTGCAGCCAGGCCAATGGTACACTGATAGGAGGGAAGTTGTCCATGTAATAAGTAAGGAAAGAAAGAAAAGGGAAAGGAGGGAGAAAGAGAGGAAGGGACAAAGGGGGGAGGAAGTAGGGAAGGAGTGGGTAGCAGGGAGCCGGGTCAGGTGGATGACAGGGGACCGGGTCAGCTGGGGCCAGGTCAGGCGGGTGTGCCCTGACAGCTCCCTCTGTCGCTGAGGATTTCCTCAGGGAGACCGTGGTGCTTCCAGACATGTTCAAGGAAAAGCTGTGCGATCCCCACTGAGTCCACTGTCGTCACTGTTGGAATTGCGTGGATGCGTTTGGATAGGCGATCCACTACAACCAGGATGGCGTTGTAGCCTTTCGACTTGGGGAGCTCTCCAATCATGTCCACCGAAATCACTTGCCAGCGGCAGGCAGGGATCTTGTTCAGAATGAGCTTCCCCACTTTGCAGGAGGGGAAGGATTTGACACAGTTGCAGGTGTCGCATCCGTGGACGTACCGCCCAACGTACTCCACCATCCGTGGCCCACCAGTAGTTGTGGGAGACGAGTTCCAGGGTTTTCCACCGCCCCGGGTGCCCCATCGCCCGTGCGTTGTGGTGTAGCCGCACCAGGTCATGGCGGAGCTGTGGGTCTTTCGGGACATATACCTTCCCTCTGTACAGAACCAGCTCTCCCTGCTTCTCCCATTTGTCTGACCTCAGCGTGCCCTTCAAGATCCATCTGTCATATCCATCCCTGGCCATTGACTTCCGATCCTTCCGATCCCTCCGTTCTACCCCCGCTCCTTCTCCACTAACTGTCAGGGCACACCCGCCTGACCCGGCTCCACCTGGCCCAACCTGACCCGGTACCCCGCCGGTCCACCCCTCCTTACCTCCTCCCCCTTTCCCTTCTTCCCCCTCATCCTCCCCTCCTCAGTTTCTCCTTATCTTACTTCTCCTTTATTCTCTCTTTATTCTACACGGACGACTTTCTCTGTATCAATGTACAACTGACCCATCTGCAGCGCGCCCACCATGTACCCGGCCCGGGCACCTCGGGCGACTTCCCGCTGTGCCCAGCACGCGCGCCTGCACCGGATACCCTCGGGATCTCCCACGGAGACACCCGGGTGGTTACGGCTGTGTGCAAGGGTGACGTGGCACCCGTCATGTGATCCAAGCCGCATGTATATAAACGAACCTGAAGTGGGAACCGAAGAAGTAGCCTTCTTCTCAACTTTCCACTTCAGGTAAGTAGTACAATATTTCTCCTTTAATAATAATAACAACTTTCCACTTCAGTCTAAGTGGCCAGGGACCGCTGTCCCACATCGGGCCTGTCAGTACGCACGCCCGATCCGCCCCCCGCCAGGCTCTCGGTCCCGGACGCTATACCCGGACCCCCTCGACCCCGGACGAGTCCCTGACAGCAGAAGAAGGCTTCAACTTCATCTCCCCCGCCTCCCCTGCCTCTCCTGCCATGGTGACGGAAGAACAGTACGATGACCTCCTAGCCCGGTTCCAGGAACTGCAGGCTATCGTGGAAAACCAAGTCCTTAACCACCCCCCACCTGCTCCTGCGCCTGCACCCGCGCCTATCCCCGCACCCGCTCCCACACCTGCCCCCAGACCCAAGCCACCTAAGGTCGCCCCCCCCACGCCCTTCTCGGGAGCCAGTGAGGACCTGGACCGTTTCAAAGCCGAATGTGGAATCTACTTCCATGTCCGCGCGTCCGAGTTCCCCACCGCCCTCTCCCAAATTCTCTTCGTGTTGTCCTACATGAAGGGAGGGCCGGCAGGAGCATGGGCAACGCAACGCACGATCTCGCTGTTGACGGCAGGGTCCCCGGCACTCACCATGGACGAGTTCAACACGGAACTCGACGACATGTTCCAGGACCCAAATCGGGAAGCCACCGCCCGGCAGAAGCTGGCGGCCATCCGACAGGGGAGCGACTCCGTGGACAAGGTCATCCAGGAGTTCGAGATATTAGGGCCTGCCTCAAGACTGGGTGACGTAGGGCTGGTCGACCGCTTTGAGCAAGCGATCAACGCCCGGCTCCGCGAGAGCATTTACCGTCTCCGCCCCATGCCCACCACCTGGGCTGAATGGAAACGCGAGGCCACCCTCCTCGACAACCAGTGGCGACGTTTCCAGGCCACCCAGCCACGAGCACCCCCACCTAGACCCCCACTCCCACCAACCAGACCCCCTCTAGCCACCACCCCCCCCTACGCGCGGCCCACACCCACCACCTCGCGACCTACGCCCGCACCCGCACCCCCAACGCCCGCAACCCGTCCCACGCCAGGAACAGGTCCACAGCCAATGGACCTCGACCGATCGAGGACTGACCAAAGACGGAAGGGGTTGTGCTACAATTGCAACGCCCCAGGCCATGTCGCACGAGAGTGCCCCCACCCTAAGGTCCACCGAGTCCGACGCCTGCATCCAGAGGACCTACGAGCGTTGATGGAAGGGCTGAAGAGGCAATTGGGTGAGGGACCAGAGGCAGAAGAGGGAGAGACGGGGCCAGACCCCCAGGAAGAGGATTTTCAGGAAGGCGACCGGTGAGGGATGCGCCCCGGCCACCTGTAGAAGATAACCCGTGTAAATACCGCAACGTGCGCGAGTCAAAGCCACTGCAGAAATTCCATCAAGTTATTGCAAAGAAAAAGAGGAAAAGCGCATCCTCTACCCACAGAAGTGAGAGACGCCCAGAGCTAACACCCGAAGTAGCGGTGTCTCCACCCGCCATTTACGTCCTTTCCAAACAATCCCCCAGGTCACTCAACCTCACGGTGACGTTGACCGCCCTGACCTCTCTCGCCCCCGTATCAGTGTCAGCCCTCCTGGATTCAGGGGCCACCGGGAACTTCGTGAGCCCTGAGTTCGTCCGGAAGCACAGGCTCGAGACCACCCCGCTCCCACAGCCCATACCCGTCCGCAATGTCGATGGCACCCCGAACGAGAATGGGGCCATAACGGAAGAACTAGAAGCCCTCCTGACGTTTGGACGACATACAGAACGGGCCCGCTTTGCAGTTGCAAACCTGGGACGCCAATCCCTCATCATAGGGCACTCGTGGTTGCTGCATCACAACCCAGAGGTGGACTGGGCACGACAGAAGGTCGTCATGTCCCGCTGCCCATCCTCCTGCAGGGGGTCGCGAGTGGGAGACGACCAAGACCTCACGGTAGAGCCCGGGGACGGGATCTATGCTGCGATCCTCCCCCCGGGGTGGGGACATGACCTGAGAGCAACCACGACGCCATCCCAGCGGATGGCCCAGGAGGCCCACGACCCGGGGGCAGAGCCCGTGCCCTTCGAGATGTTGGTACCAGAGCACTACCAGGACTTCCGGGACGTGTTCTCTAAGGAAGCCTTTGACCAGCTACCCCCCCGGAAGCCCTGGGACCACGCCATAGACCTGGTGCCAGACGCGAAGCTACCCAGAGGAAAGACCTTCCCTCTCTCGCGACCCGAGCAGAAAGAACTGGACGAGTTCTTACGGGAAAACCTGCAGAACGGGCGTATACGCCCGTCCAAATCCCCGATGGGGGCGCCAGTCTTCTTCGTCAAGAAGAAGGACGGGTCGTTGCGCTTAGTCCAAGACTATCGGAAACTGAACGAAATCACGGTCAAGAACTCGTACCCGCTCCCCCTCATCTCAGACGTTCTCGCCCGCCTTCGCAACGCCAAGTACTTTTCGGCCCTGGACCTACGTTGGGGGTTCAACAACGTCCGGATCAAAGATGGGGACGAGTGGAAGGCAGCGTTCGCGACCAACCGGGGGTTATTTGAACCCATGGTGATGTTTTTCGGCCTGTGCAACTCCCCCGCGACCTTCCAGACCATGATGAACGACATCCTTCGGGATTTCATCGACCAGGAAGTCGTCATTTGCTACATGGACGACATCCTCATCTTCACCGCGACCCTAGAGGAACACCGGAGGGTAGTACGGGAGGTCCTGGAGACGCTGCGAAGGAGGAAGCTCTTCCTGAAGCCCGAAAAATGTAAATTTGAGCGGACACGGATTGAGTACTTGGGCCTCGTCATCTTGGAGGGCAACGTGGCGATGGATCCTGTGAAAGTCCGTGGAGTTCTTGACTGGCCGGTCCCAACCAAAGTGAAGGAGGTGCAGTCCTTCCTAGGGTTCGTGAACTTCTATCGCCGGTTCATCAAGGACTTCTCAGAGAAAGCACGCCCCCTCCACAAGCTGACCCGGAAAACCCAAGCCTGGAATTGGGGCCCGGATGAGGACGGTGCCTTCCTAGCCCTTAAAGAAGCCGTCACTACTGCACCCGTCCTCTCCTTCCCTTCAGACTCCGGCCGCTTCAAGCTCGAATGTGACGCTTCGAACTTCGCAACCGGTGCAGTCCTCTCCCAGCTCCAGTCGGATGGGGAGTTTCACCCGGTAGCGTTCATGTCCAAAAGCTTCACGGACGTAGAACGCAACTACGAAGTGTACGACAAGGAAATGCTGGCGATCGTCCGAGCCCTTGAAGAGTGGCGGCACTTCCTAGAAGGCGTTGAAGAGAGGGTTGAGATCTACACCGATCACCGCAACCTGAGCTATTTCCGGATGGCCCAAAGGCTGAATCGATGCCAAGCCAGATGGACCCTCTTCCTCTCCCGCTTCCACTTCACCCTCGTCCACCGTCCTGGGAAGCTCATGGGGAAGCCGGACGCACTCTCCCGTCGTGCTGACCACCCGAAGGGGAGAGACGACAACGAGGGGCTAACTCTTCTCCAACCCGCCTGGTTTGAAGCCCGCGCGACAGAGGCAGTTTCGGTAGAAGGTGAAGAGGCGGGTATTCTGGGAAGGATACGTGAGGCAAGGGACCATGATGAGAAGGTAGTGAAGGCCATGCGAGAACTGGGTGAAGGGACGTTAAGGTCGGACGAATGGGAGAAGCAGGGTGACCTGATCCTGTACTGGGGAAGGGTGTATGTCCCAAAAGATCCCCAGCTCCGCCATGATCTGGTACGGCTACACCACGACTCACGGGCGACGGGGCACCCAGGGCGATGGAAAACCCTGGAACTCGTCTCCCGTGACTACTGGTGGCCCCGGATGGCTGAGTATGTCGGACGATATGTACGCGGATGCGACACCTGCAATCGCGTCAAACCCTTCCCCTCACGAAAGGTTGGGAAACTTACCCCGAATAAGATCCCCACCCATCGTTGGCAGGTCATCTCAGTGGACATGATAGGGGAGCTCCCAGAGTCCAGAGGATATAATGCCATCCTGGTCGTAGTAGACCGGCTGTCCAAACGCATCCACGCGGTCCCCACCGTGACGACTGTGGACTCGGAGGGTATCGCACGACTCTTCTTGGAGCATGTCTGGAGACACCATGGGCTCCCGGAAGAGATCCTCAGCGATAGAGGGAGCGCCTTTGTCTCCCGCTTCTCGAAGGAGCTGGCAGACCTCCTAGGTGTCAAGCTGACCCCTTCAACGCCCTACCACCCCCAGACGGATGGACAGACGGAGCGGGTCAACCAAGAGATCGAGGCCTACCTCCGGGTGTTCGTCAACCACCGCCAAGACGACTGGGCGGACTGGCTCCCGCTAGCAGAATTCTCCTACAACAACCGCGTTCACTCCTCCACTCACCGAACCCCCTTTGAACTCGACACCGGCCAACACCCCAGGATGGGGACAGAACCCACGCGCACATCCGAGGTGGAAGCCGCCGATGCATTCTCGTCAAGGATGATGAAAATGCAAGAAGAGGCAAAGGCAGCCCTAGAGCACGCAGCGGACGAGATGGCACGATATTACGACCGGGACCGTGACCCAGCCCCTAAGTATCGAGAGGGCGACCAAGTCTGGCTCAATGCCTACAACTACACGACCGACCGCCCGACTAAGAAACTGGACCACAAGTGGCTTGGCCCCTTTAAGATCACCCAAGTCATCTCCCTGGCCGCCGTTAAGCTCCAGCTCACCGCCCGACAGAAGGGAATCCACCCAGTTGTGTCCGTGACGAACGTCAGGCCACACCTCCCGGACGGTATCGCAGAAAGACCCGCTGACCCACGCCCAGGCCCGGAACTGGTAGAAGGAGAGGAAGAGTATGAGGTCGAGAAGATACTGAACTCTAAGTGGCTACACCGGAAACTCTGGTATCTGGTAAAGTTCACTGGCTGGCCGAACTCTGAAAACCAATGGCTCCAGCGGGACCACCTAACCCATGCCCCCGACCGAATCGAAGAATTTCACAGGACGCACCCCCAAGCCCCAGGGAGAGAAAGGGAGAACCACCTGGCCGCTTCGAGGCGAAGCGGCTTAAGGGGGGGGTGATGTCAGGGCACACCCGCCTGACCCGGCTCCACCTGGCCCAACCTGACCCGGTACCCCGCCGGTCCACCCCTCCTTACCTCCTCCCCCTTTCCCTTCTTCCCCCTCATCCTCCCCTCCTCAGTTTCGCCTTATCTTACTTCTCCTTTATTCTCTCTTTATTCTACATGGACGACTTTCTCTGTATCAATGTACAACTGACCCATCTGCAGCGCGCCCACCATGTACCTGGCCCGGGCACCTCGGGCGACTTCCCGCTGTGCCCAGCACGCGCGCCTGCACCGGATACCCTCGGGATCTCCCACAGAGACACCCGGGTGGTTACAGCTGTGTGCGAGGGTGACGTGGCACCCGTCATGTGATCCAAGCCGCATGTATATAAACGAACCTGAAGTGGGAACCGAAGAAGTAGCCTTCTTCTCAACTTTCCACTTCAGGTAAGTAGTACAATATTTCTCCTTTAATAATAATAACAACTTTCCACTTCAGTCTAAGTGGCCAGGGACCGCTGTCCCACATCGGGCCTGTCAGTACGCACGCCCGATCTGCCCCCCGCCAGGCTCTCGGTCCCGGACGCTATACCCGGACCCCCTCGACCCCGGACGAGTCCCTGACACTAACCTCGGAGCTCCCGTATTCCGCAACTCCCTCAGTACCCCTCGATGGTCACCACCCCCTCCTTTCAATTTATTACCTATGCCTCCCTAAGTACGGAGCCCCGAAGGCTTCCGGACAGCTCCGACGTCCGCTGAAGGAGCGGAGCTGGATCACCTTATGTAACCAGTTTCCTACGTCCAATAACGATATTAGAGTTTTGTGCTGATTTGCGTACTGACCATGTTTTGGTTGCCAAATATATGATTGTTCACTGTCTAAACAACAATAAACACCCCCCAACGATCTCACCTGACGTATAGATCGTCTACGGATAAAATTCTATATTGACTTTACTATGATTTCTAGTCAATATTACACCTATATTTACCACTTTTCAGTAGGATGTGATTTTCCTGATAATTTACTGAAGGAAAACTGCTAATAGAATAATTCCGCAATAAATGTTACTCAATACAGGAGTGACCAAACTGCTCTTTCTATCGCTTAGAGTGCGTGCTAGTTATCTAGCAGGTTCAGGATCGCTCACTTTTCTCCTGTGGTGTGATAACCAAAAATTGCTGAGAGATTATTCAATTAAGAAGTCCCTCCACCAAATTCTCACTAATTCTCACTATGACACTTTTGTTCAGCTGTGTCTAACTGACCCTAACTCACGCTTAGAGTGACGTGTTAGTTTTATATTAGCTAACAACTAATATTTGCTTTTATCTTTTGGAGCAAATGAACCAACCACTGGTGAGGAGAATTAAACTTTTATTTCTACCTGAGGTTTGAGAGGGGGCAGAAGCGGCGGCCTTTTATGCTTTTCAGAGGCCTCTCTACTCCCACGCCTCGCACTAGTTACATGTGCTACATTTGTATTATAGATAGTTCTAGAATGATATAGGGGCTTGGGCTGTGTAAGCTTAATAATGGACTTAGGACATGACTCAGCAATAAGTAATTCATTTCTTTGTCTGTTGGGCCGATCTTAGCGGGATCTTGTAGCGCTGAAGCTATGCTCTACACCGCCTTAATTACGAACGGTTATCTTTAGAAATGACTCGGCTATAAAGGAACTTTCTAGACTGTTCTCTAATTGACCCCTTTTTGTGAAGCCACATCATTACTAATGTTCTAGAGCCTTCCCAATTAATTAACTGATCCGCGGACTTCTGAATCACTTTATGCTTATGATCCGAGATCCATATCATCAATCATTCCTTTGTTCCGATTTATTTGAGCTTAGAATCAAAAAGTTTTGATGAATCATGGGAAAATATACAAGATCCGGTTTTTTAGCATTTTCTCCTCTTCTGATGCGATCAAAAACTGTCCGCCCGCGCCGGGGAATACTCTATCATATGGTATTCGGTCCGCCAGACTTCCGGGCGCCAATATATTTCCCTTGAGTCACATTACTTTTTGTAAGAATTAGCAAATAAGTATATATGCATTATAAGGTGTTTCGCCGTTTGAGCCATATATCCGTCAGTTTTGAAGCTTTTAGAATGAAACAAAACCGTGGATAAAGTTAAGAAACAGTCCTTTCAGATGGTAAAAAGATTACAGTCAAAAGTTTACTGGTTCCCGAGATATTTACATTTCTTTCCCAATGTTCCTTCTTATTCTGCCATCTATGTGCTATTTTCTTGTTGTAGGGTTATATTCTTTGAATATTACACCTATGCCAAGTTCTAGGCATGATTGTAGTAGATTAAATCTCATACTACATGGGTGTAGATAATTTATAATGATCTAATGTCTGTCCAGTCTCATAAAGATCATGAGATCTGTTAAACGTCTGAACTTGTCACCTGTTCGTTGACTATTCTGATAGATCATTGTTTTATTCTTTGAATATTATTTCTCCTACACCGCTAGCGCACTCCCACCTCCGCTGGACAATACACTTGCTTGCCCTGCAAAGCCCACCTTCGGGCCTATCCCTCCTTTCCGTTTCTGGGTTATCGCCTGCCTTTCCGCTAACCCCGTAACCTGACTCGTCGGTAATATTCAATCGGCTAATGTCTAACCCTGTTAGCTCCGCTCCACTCGGCTCTGCCATTTGCGGACCCACCCTCGCTGTAACTATATATACTTAACTTGTACATAGGTTACACTCCAGTAATAAAATCGACTAGAGTTTACCCTCTTCAGTTCTGGTGGCCAGTTAGTAAGTTAGGGCATGGACGTGTTTACTAGGCACAGCGCTCCTGGCATAAGTCGCTGAGGCCGAAGCCCTCCATCACAGAGACACTCCTTCATCTTGACCTGGTCTCTGACACCATCCACATCAATGCAAAGGGACCGCACAAAGAAGCCCCATCTTGCTTGCCACAAAATCACAAAGATGCCAGTGGGCATCTACGAGCTGTGGCATTCCCGAGAAGCTGTGGTCCATAGGAGTGATGGAGCCCTTAGTTTGGACCTATTAACAGATGCAACTGCTGGACACAGAGTAGCAGAGACCCATTAGTAATGGGGATGTTGCAACTGAGGGAGTTGGGCATGCAGCACTTCAATGCATTGTGTCGATCTGTTTGGCCCTGTTTATGTTGGCCCTCAGGTTAATTTCAATCCCAATCTCAGGCTCGTACCCAGCCATTCTGTTTATGCTTGTTTATCTTGTCAGAACTGACTGGGTCCGAGTCTGTCCCAATCTCACACTCCGTGATACAACTCACTCACCATGCCTCAATCTTGTCAGGATCCGGACCCCAGCTGGGAGTGGCCAGAGGGCGAGGCCGGGTGTGGAAGCTGGGGTACTCTCCCCAGCTGCTAACTCCTCGAAGTCGCTGAGGGGACTAGCCTCAGCCTTCACAGGGAATGAGCTGGTATTCATTGAAAAGCGGGTAAGTACACTTGCCTTCACAGGGAATGAGCTGAGAAGAAGGGTAAGCTTCTCAGCCCCCTGTGAGGCCGACACAAAAGGACCCTAGGAACTATACAGTTCCCGCTTGCTGCCGACTTTCCATAACAGGTGTGACCCGTGGGAAAGTTCTGGGCGAGCTGCTTGCCCAGAATGTTCCCACAGTTGTGGCTGTACATTTCTGGGCGAGTCGCTCGCCCAGAACGTTCCCACGGGTTCGCGCACATGTGTCATTGTGTGAAACAGTGGGGGGAAGGATAGGGGGAATGGGGAAATGTGGGGAGAGGGTGGTTAGGGAAAGGGTGAGGGTGTCTGAGGGTGAGTGGGGTCAAGGGCTGTGCCCTGACAAATCTAGCCAGAAATGAGGAATTGATTGGGGGCAGGGGAGGCTAGAAGCGGCATGTGAAGGTGTGCCCTTTCTCTTGGAACAATGCACTTATGTGTGGTTCACATTCATGTCATGACTGTGTCATCTTCATAATATTGGTAGAGCTTCTGGCGGAAGTTAACCCATGTAAGGAAACATGAAGACTGTTGTTTTATCTTCAACAACCGACTAGAGTCACACAGCACGAAAGAAACACATCCAGGGCCAATTCCAATGTCATGCAGCTCTGAGATAGAATGACCATAATGTGTGTAAGCCTTCTCATACTATCAAATCATCAAGTTTCCCCAACTTGTCGCTTCGACCTCAAAACCTGTCACCAGTACTAGGGCATCGGCAAAAAATTGCAAGGCATTACATCTTTACCGCACACTGTTGTTATGAGTAGACTGGCGATCAGCGGCTGCACTCGTGTGATACCAAGGGACTAAGGTAAGTACCAAAGCTGACTATTGTTGCATTTAACTATGGTGTCTTTTATAGTACATCAAAGCCATGCTACAAGGTGATTGGTGCACAATCCAATTGGGAAGGCAGTGTCAGGTGTTTGGGATGTTGCGCACTAGCACTGTGCTGTTGCCTGAATGGTAACATAACGCATAATCCAACATGTGGGTGCTTAACATCTCACTAGTAACGGTGCTAGGCACAGTATAATATGTCGCACCGAACCCCCACCTCTATCCTTTTCTCCAACAGCACTCATGGCACTTCCGGCCTCCCGTTGTTCACTTCAAAAGCTTTTTCGCTGTTCAAGTTCCTGACACTGTGACAACAATTGTCGTTTCATTATGTTTTTGTGGTTCTCTAGTCATATTGTCCCATACCATTGTGTTGACTAGTCAATATATAATCCTTCATCCAGTCGGACATAAGCTGTCATTAAACAAGATTTGACCTGCCCCAGAGCATGATTCCCTATGATATCATCACGGATAATTACACGATAAAAGGATTATTCCCTGTTATTCAGCAGGACTTTTCAACATGATTCTGGTCACAATCATGTATGGCAGCAGGATTTGTCTAACATGGAAAATTTAGACAAAATCCTGCTTCTCAGTGGGACTTTAATCCTACTTCGTGGAGGATTTTCTCATGGAATTTTTTTTCTCAGTGCTCAGTCTCGTAATGGAGAACTGAGGGAGGGAGAAAAATTACGGCGTCCAGCATAACTTATACGACTGGAGTGTCAGGGCATGGGAAAACGTTACCGTGGCTCGCCGTCGGCGACCGTTAAGGTCCGCTACTTCGGCGTAACAGCCCGTCAAGGGCGGGGACGACAATCGTGGCAGAACAGGGTTTCGGCTTCAACGACTCGTTCGTGAGCGTTGCGCCTTGTACTTGACGTGGCCCCGATATTTCAGGAGACAGGAGGTGCGACTGGGTCAGACAGAGGGTGCAGGGGGTAACCCTAGTTGATTTTAGAACTAAAGTACGAGGTAGTGTACAAGCGGTATTTAAGTATAACGGAATAATGGAATTAAGTCGCCAGATCTCATGGAGATTGCAGGCGGGGTTAAGAAGAAACGAAAACAAACAAAAGGGTGTGGGAGAAGGACGGCCGTGTACGGCCATCAAGGAAACAAGCGGAGGGATGTCAAGACTGTTTCCCACGGTCTGAACACACTTTACATAGTTGAATAGCCACTTATTCAAGCTTCCAGAATATATATTTTGAGACTGAATTGACCAATAAATTATTGAGAAAAATGCAAAATACTTTTTTGGATGCAAGTCTTTTGATGGTAGCTGTCCAACTTAATGTCTGTGCACAAACTGTCTGAAGGGGTGTCAGCACTGTTTCCCACAGCCCCAACACACTTTACACAGATAGATAGCCCCTTTGAATAGCTTCCAGAATATATATTTTGAGACTGAATTGACCAATAAATTATCAAGAAAAACACAAAATACTTTTTTGGATGCGAGTGATTAGGTTAGTGTGGCTGTCCAACTCAATGTCTGTGCACAATGCTGGCCACTGTCTGAAGGGGTGTCAGCACTGTTTCCCATGGTCTCAATGCACTCTATGCAGATGGATAGCCCCTTTGAATAGCTTCCAGAATATATATTTTGAGACTGAATTGACCAATAAATCATCGAGAAAAATGCAAAATACTTTTTTGGACACGAGTCTTTGGGTTAGTGTGGCTGTCCACCTTATGTCTGTGCACTGTCTGGAGGGGTGTCCAGACTGTTTCCCACAGTGTCAACACACTTTGCATAGTTGGACAGCCCCTTCAAATAGCTCCAGAATATATAATTTGAGACTAAATTGACAAGCAAGTTATTGAGAAAAATGCAAAATACTTTGGACACGAGTTTTTGGGATATCAGTGACCCGGAAATTTTGATGACTTCAATGCAGACTCTTACCCAGTTTGTTGTTGCTCCGTGGATGCACAAAATCTGAGCTTTTTTGTTACTAAGTACTTTTATTCAATACTAAAGTAGTCACATTGGGATATCACAAGTTCCGGTCACATGGTATGGAAATAAGGCAATCAAACCCGATCACCTACTCCGAAAAACGAATGCAACACTTTGCTCCAACAACTGGCACAATTTGGCAGTGGCAGTGTTCTCAGTAACATCCGGAAATAACACTTCGATCTCAGAAAGGCATCCTTGCCGTGTCCCCTTGTCCCTCCACCACCTTTCACACCATGAACACACCTGCAGATCGTGTAGAAGATGTACTGTATTTAAATACATGCTAGCTAATGGACTCACCCTCACATCATTCCTATCAATCATTTTGACCTCTGTGCAATTTGGAGACAAATTGCGGGAAATGCAACTCCATATCCTCAGTACTACTGAAGATCTCCATGATGCCACTGTTGTGAGAAACTGGATTCTCACAAGTGCCCAAGCAGTTTACATCAAAGAGATACAAGCACTCATGGAAAAAGGGAATGGACTCCACATGAATGCCTCCAAACTCCATCCAGCACAGCTCAAAGTGGGGAAAACCAGCATACTGAGGCTGCTATTTGAGTCCAAGGCACCAGCACTTTGGAGACTGCTCCAACACCTCCTTGTGGTGGAAAGCAAGGGATGAGAAGGATGCAGGGCAAAGGTGGTACCGAGTCGAAGTGCCAGGTTGGTGTCAGGGAAGCACAGGAGAGGTGGGGGTAGCGGTGTAGCCTGCGGTGCTAGTGGCCCGGGTGGTGGCGGAGTGACAGGAATGTATAGCAGGCAGCCCTCACTCGGGCTCGTGTCCCTGTTCTGACTTCTTAGACTGAAGCAGGAATGTTGTCATTAGAATGGAAAGCTAAACTAAGGTACTTGCCTGAAGCAGGAATGAGAAGAAGGTTACTTCTTCGGTTCTGCTTTGGCTCAGTTTATATACAAGCAGGAGCAGGTCATGTGAAGGTGCCATGTCAGCCTTGGACAGAGCTGTGCTATCATGGGTGGCTCCGCGGGTGATCCCAAGTGTTTAAGGAAAGGAGGTACAAGTAGAGATGTGTGGTGCATCCAGCAGCGCGGCACCATGTGGGGTACTCGGCACCAGATGTGTCCATGCTACAAGTGTAAGAAAGGAAGTCGTCCATATGAGGAAAGAAAGGAGGAAGGAAAGGAAGAGAAGGGAAGAGAGGTGGGAAGTGGCACTGAGCAGAGCGGTGTGCCCTGACATCACCCCCCCTTAAGCCGCTTTGCCTTGAAGTGGCTAGGGGGTTCTCTCACTCCCTGCTTGGGGCGCCTGGGTGCACTCTGTGGAACTCCTCGATCCGATGGCATGCATTGGCCAGGTTGTCACAGGGGAGCCACTCATTCTCGGAGTTTGGCCAACCTGTGAACTTCACCAAATACCAGAGCTTTCTGTGGCGCCAGCAGGAGTCGAGGACCTTCTCGACCTCGTACTCTTCTCCTCCATCTACGATTTCGGGGCCTGGGCAGGGGTTGGCAAGTCGTTCAGTGATCACATCTGGGCAGTAGGGCCGGATGTTTGTCACTGACACCACTGGGTGGACTCCCTTTTGCTGTGCTGTGAGCTGGAGTTTGACCATGGCAGGGGATAGAACCTTGAGGACTTTAAAGGGGTCCGTCCATTTGTGATCTAGCTTCTTGATTGGGCAGTCCATGGTGTAGTTTTGGGTACTGAGCCAGACTTGATCGCCTTCTTTGTACTCAGGCGCCACTTCTCGATTTTGGTCATAGTAGCGGGCCATCTCCTCCACTGCATGCTCTAGGGCTGCTAGCTCTTTGGAGAACTGAGAGACAAAGGCGCTCCCTCTGTCGCTGAGAATCTCCTTGGGGAGTCCATGATATTTCCAGATGTGTTTGAGGAAGAGTCAGGCAATCCCTGCTGAGTCTACTGTGGTGACTGGGGACTGCATGGATGCACTTGGAGAGGCGGTCCACCATGACTAGGATGGTGTTGTGACCCTTCGACTCAGGGAGCTCTCTGATCATATCTACAGAGATTACCTGCCAGCAGCGAGTGGGGACCTTGTTTGGCATGAGTTTCCCTACCTTCTGCAAGGGGAACAATTTGACTCGGTTGCAGGCTGTCAGAGTACAGCCTGGTTAAGTCTGGACTGCTTACACACAACTGATGACACACTTGCCCCATACCCGCACAGCCTGATCATCATCCCCGGACTGGCACAGACATTTGTTATATTTCCTTCTGTAGAGCGGCCCCGCTTTGCCCGGCATACTGACTTTATCATTCCCTGGGTAGCAAGTGAGGAAGATAACTTTCTTCTCTCACTTCCCCTCACTGCTCAGCTGGAATCCCTATCGCAATCCGCTTTGCCGGGTTCCCCCATTGAGACAAATCCTGTCCCCCTCAGCCTCAGCTCCAGCGAAGGCTCAGGATCCCTCGACTTAGAGTCCGAGCAGCTCGGTACCCTGACACAGGCGTTGCAAGTGGGAATCTGCTACTCTCTCCAGAAAATGGAAGGTAGCACTCCAACTCACTTCCCAAAGGCTAGGGAAGAAAGAGAAAGGGGGCTGAAAGGGGTGTTGCGGTTAGAACAGGTCCGTATATCAACAGAGGGAGGGGGGGGAATTTTGGGAATAATATAACTCTGGTAACTCCTGTTTATCTTCTTTCCATGGTGGATTTCCCTAAAGGTCACTGTTACAAAAATGGGGCCGGAGGCGCCCATTTTCGTCCATTCGAGGCGCAGGGAAAGGGAAAGGGGAGGGGAGGTGGTTCATTAGAGTTTACAGATGTTAGCACAGATGTTGTAACATGAAGTTTAACAGATGTTAGCACAGCGGGTTTTTTGGTTGTAATTGATTCGATTAACTTAATTATTATACAAATCATGTGATACAGAACCCATAAGAGTCTAAAATGGGAAATTCCCATTTCCATAACAGTCACAATAGCCCTTTACCAATCGTGTGGCCACTCACAGCACTCAAGTACATGGACTTCAAAAGTAGCGGGAGGGGGAGAAATCACTGGTCCGTTTCAATTGCTATGTACATATACCCATACAGCAAACATGCAATCTGTGAAAAGAGTCCGAAATATATGGGTTTGGCTGAGCTAAGCCTCCACCAATCAACAGCGGTAAGGTTTGGCTGCCGTTGGCTTGGAATAAAATTCCAAACATTATCCCACTCGACTCTCCTCATCCATAGCTTTCTAATGATACCAATTTTGTGAAATTTGGTGGAGATTTGACTGAGAACAGGAATTCTCAGAAACAGAATATATATCTTGATCATCTGTGCACAGGGAAACTTGGGCCAAATAATATGCCGTAATTCCAAGACTCCTCCAATGTCTTCTTTAGCATTTTTATCATTTAACTAGCCCATATTCTTCTGGAATTTCACTGAGACTAGCTTGCATGTGAGCATCCACATAGTCCATATTGTCCTGTCATATCCATCCCCGACCATCGACTTCCGGTCCCTCCGATCCCTCCGTTCCAACTCCGCTCCTCCCTCACTAACCTCGGAGCCCCCGTATTCCGCAATCCTCTCGGTGCCCCTCGATGGTCACCACCCCCTCATTCCAATTTATTACCTACGCCTCCCTAAGTACGGAGCCCCGAAGACTTCCGGACAGCTCCGACGTCCGCTAGCGCACCCCCGCCTCCGTTGGGCAATACACTCGCCTGCCCTGCAGAGCCCACCTTCAGGCCTATCCCTCCTTTCCATTTCTGGGTTATCGCCTGCCTTTCCGCTAACCCCGTGAACCGACTCGTCGGTAATATTCAGTCGGCTAATGGTTAAACCCCGTTAGCTCCGCTCCGTTCGGCTCCGCCAATTGCGGAACCGTCTCCGCTGTAACCATATATATATCCCACTTGTACATAGGTTACACCCCAGTAGAAAAATCAACTAGAGTTACCCCCTAGGTTCTAATTGCCAGTCAGTAAGTTAGGGCACGGACGTGTCACTAGGCACAGCGCTCTTGGCAGAAGTCGCTGAGGCCGAAGCCCTCCGTTACGGAGACATTCCTTCGTCTCGAGTCTGGTCTCTGACAGTCCTGTGACTCCCGTCATGCCTGATAATCAGAATATCTCCACAACCACTGAACCGATTAGGGTGAAATTCAACGCTGAGTATTTGGGCATTTTTCTCGATTTAATGATCTCAAGATCGTCCTCTTCCGTCAGCTTTTGACCTTGTTCTCATGGTCGCAGTCAAGTGCACAGACTTTGTTCATGAGGACATCTCAGGTTGAATTTCTCCACCAAATTTCAACCAATTCCTTCGCGGAAAGGCTCTTTCGGTTTGTACGAAAACCCTCTTTCTTCTTTCTTATTACTCCCCTTTATCATTCTTTCTTTTTCCTAATAATGTACAAGGGTGGGAGCCCAATTTTGACGTATTTGCTGCGTAAGGTTCCATGAATTTGAGCACCCCCATTATGCACTCCTACAGCATTGCACCCTGCTACATAACAGCCTACGTACTCTGCCATCCAGGGCCACCAGTAGTTGCAGGAGATAAGCTCCAGAGTTTTCCATCGCCCTGGGTGTCCCGTCACCCATGTGTTGCAAGCAGGGAGGATGGCTGAAAGGTGCACAGGCACAGGCCTCTGAACCTAAGCAGACCGCCCTCACACACACACACAGGTAACAAAAGGGGGAGGAGCAAAACTGCAGCGTCGACAGACTCACTGGCAGACCTTCCTGCTAGGTCTGAAAACTAAACATCCATCAAAAACCAACTAGACTTCCTGGCAGACCTTCCCTAGGGCTGAGCAAGGCATCCTGCCTTCTCAACGTTGCCCTGAACTCGTTCACACTCCCAGACGTGGTACTGTCAGACTGGGACTAAAGCGGGATGGAGGAGAAGGTCTCTTTTCATACTAGATACATGCTTGTATATAACCGAAGCTAATGTCCAAGCAATCTGACGGTGTTAGGGACGGATAGAAATGGACCAAACAACATAGAACAAAGAAAACATTAAAAATATATGGGTGTGGCCACACAACCAAGAATTCGACGATCTCCACAACGGCTGCACCAAATCTCTCGATATTGGACTTGTTCGACTCGTCTTGACGGTAGCTTTCCAACGATATCAAATGTGTCTGGATCAGAGAAGAACTGGGGGAGTTATGGTGAAAATCGGCCCAATATGGAAACTAAGTGGCCATAACCTGGTCTGGAAAAATATCAAAAAATACAGGGATGATGGGGGAAGTGCAACGGGCGTTGGGGGGCTGGGGGATTGTGTGTCAGGTTCCAGGTAACGTCTGTAGACTGCTATATGGCAGTGTTTGGGTACTACCAGCTCATCCCTCCTACAGCATTGCAAGCAGGCTAGAGATCTAACCCCCTAAATGCAAGAAAATTCGTGGGGAGGGAGTCTGGGATGTCTTAAGCTCGTCCTAGGTTCGGTCTGGGTGCTAACAAAACAAAAATAATCACAAAAACTCGTTAAGAATTACATACCCCTGGTCCATCTTGGACAATCATCAGGGATTCCTTATAATACTCAAGGAGTTAAGCTTAGAATTTCTTTCTACTTAAATTCCTCAGCGCTACAGTCTTCTTTGTAGTCAAAAGGGAGGTCTCTTTTCCATTCCTACATGTACAGAGCTTTTAAACACATGGAATGGCAATAATGTGGAAAAACAAATGAAAAGAAAATATAAAGCGAAAGATTGTTGCTACGGACACCATGTGGACCGTTAAGTACGGCCGATAAGTCCAACAGCCGACGTGGAAGTTCAATAAAAGAAAGACAGGAGCGATAAGTGGGCCATATCCGCTAATAATTGCCGTCCTCTGTCAGAGACTGGAATTTTGTCAGAGACTGGGATATTGTCGGAGTCGGACAAACTGTCAGAAGGCAGATAGAAGACAGATTGGGTTTCTGTCTGAGTTGGGGTTGGAGATTGTGGCAGAGGTCTGTTGGAGTGCACACGTGCGGATATGCGGGCAGAAATGTGCGGCACGTCCGGAAGCGCTGTTCAAGGTTAGCAGAGTGGGATTGCGGCCTCAGCGACTCAGGTGGAGCGCTGTGCCCTGAGCTTGACGTTTGGGGGAGATCCCGTATTTACAGACTGACACTTACAGCGGACTTCAAACAAGACTTGCGGGCAGAGCGGACCTGTAGGAGGAGCGCGGACTCCGCGAGCACGGACTCAGAGGGGGGTACTCTAGTTGATTTCAGACTAAGGTCCCCGAAAGTATTTACAGGATATAAATAGGCAGGAGGGAAACACAGAAGGACCGGTCAGTCCGGCGCGGTCCGGTGCGGAAATAAGCGGGGATTGTCAAACTGAATGAAGGACAAGAGCCCGGGAAATGGGAGGCAATGAACTAAACAAAAGCGGATCAAGTGCCAATATTGGCAAGTTAAGCGAATGAATGGATGAACAATATAGGCACTCGGCAAGGAATGAATGGTATGCTGCTGAGTGACAAGATGGCCAGAGAAAAGCGGAGGTCAGTGTGCGGCGCCGATACAAGTCTGCAAATAAGTGGGGTCGGTGCGGTGCCGACACAAGTCCGCAAACAGAGGTTGATCTGCCAGCACTGTCACACAAGGACAGCATGAAGGCCAACAGAGGTACAGAGGGGAGTGGGAGTGTTGACCTGACCAGAGGTGTCAAGGTCAACCAGAAGTGGGCAGAGGGTGCAGAGATGGGCAGAGGGTGCAGAGTGGGCAGAGGGTGCGGAGTGGGCAGAGGGTGCAGAATGGGCAGAGGGTGTGGAGTGGGCAGAGGGTGCGGAATGCACAGAAGCGGGGCATGGCTGTGACCACATAGCAGGAAGCGATGAGTGTGGTTCAGATGGAGACAAGGCAGGCATGACTGAATGCCAGGAGCGCCAAGGGCTCTGGAACTGGAGGTAAGGTCGGAATACCGGCAGGGTCTAGGTTCTGATTATTGGCCAAGTCTCATGCAGTAAGGCAGGGGGCCAGACATGGGGTTGGGGGCTGGTTAGGATGGGTTTCGGGTCGGCGGATTCGCCTATCAGCATTGGTTCGCTGCTGACAGAGCCCCGGGATTTGTTGGTCATGACATCCTCCACCAATTTCCACCATCACACCACACTCATCTGTCTCTTCCTACCCGTAGCACCCCTTCCTGACCTCCCCATTCGATTTCCCAGGTTCGTAGCTTTCTCCCGATACCAAATTTGTCCCAAATGGTTGAGATTTGACTGAGTGGTGGGCATGAGAATCCTGAAATTAGGCCTGTGTGCAGGTTTAGACATCCCAGAAAGTGTCCATGAGAGTCCCCATGTCAATTGGATCTTCATACACATCCTTTGTGATTTTTCTGAGCACTCCAGAGTGCATTTTGGTTGTTTGTTTACTTCGGTATGGCTTGTGATTTCCATTTTGGGCCAAAAACCAGTTTCGCAATCTCCTGAAGTACAGATCTTGGCTCCACCACATGGGACTTTCAACACTGTCATATCCCGGAATCCCGACCCTGCGCACTCCCACCACACCACACCTTCCTAACAACTTCACCATCCCCTACACCATGCCTCTCCACTCCCCAAGTCACCTTCCTGACTGTCTCAGCTCCGGCCTGGTTGCGGCACACCGAACCTTGGCTACTCCCATCCCGGAAGCTTGGCCCTGAGTTGGAACATTCGGAGACTCTGGATTGCTCTGATATCCCAACAGACCTCCGACATCCCATGACATACCCCTAAACCATTCCTCCACCCATTTCATTTATTGGAGTCACCCAACATCCTTTGGATACGTAACTCCACTTTCGGAGCTACCCGCATCCTTCAGTGACCCCGCTCTCATCATCTCTTATTAGTCACCTTCCATTCTTAGCATGACTATCTTCTTCTTCTTACCATTCAGTCACCTAACCCCCACTTACCCATTTCTTGTTCCCATTCATTCTCCGGCCTCTTACTCCACCCTCCTCGACCCGACACCTCAGTTCCCCGATAAAGATATCGTTCAGAACCTTTCAGTATCTCTCGGTATCATTCGGCACCTTTCGGTGTTCTTTATTGTCATTCAGACTTTGACTAAGTGTCAGGGATCGGCCCCTGACCCCGCTGTCAGGGCACCCAACCACACCCCAGAACCACCTTCCCAGACTTCCCCCACTTCCCAGACCTCCCCATCCCTACATACCTCTCACAACTTCAGCCCGCATGTGAGCCCGCGGGAAAAATCACGTGGGTTAAGGCGAGCAACTCGCCTTAACCCATGTGACACCTTTTCCGAGTCGCGGGAACATGCTCGGCTTCTACCTGGAGTCACGTTATGAACTGTACAGTACACTTCCTTTTTATAGTAGCCAAGCGGGGAATAGGGAAACTTACCCTTCTTCTCAACTCAATCCCCGCTTAGGCAAGTTGTAGTTACCCTCTGTAATACATGACAACTCGGTCCCCGCTTAGTCCCTTCAGTGAGTTTGAGGAGCTGAGGACAGGGTCTAGCGCCCAACCACCCGGAACACCGCACACACCTAGGACTGAGGTCGGGCTGTCCCTGATCGAGGACCGAGCCCTGACACTAAGTCCTTTCCCATTCTCCCTTATAAATACCTGTAGATTAGAACCTGCAGTTTTCCTCAGTTCTAATCTCGACTAAAATGCTACCCCAAGTCCCTCTGAGTGAATCCTGACCCCTTCCTACAAGATACCTCAGACATAAGAAATAGAAGGACTAACTGAGACATAACAGAGGCACAGCGCTCCCTCCAAGTCGCTGAGGCCACGTCCTCCTTAGAGCCTCTTGTACCATCCAGCAGAACCGGGCTTCCTGGGGAAGCTTCAGTCCACTACCGGAGCTCCTGGATCCCATCTAGTTGAGCCCCTGCCTGCATTTGGACTCATGTATTTTCCCCCACGATCCGGGGTTTTTGACAAACACCACCACCCTCACGTGCCTTTCAACATTGTGCAGAACCTTGCGGTAAGATGAGGAATCATCACCACCATTGTTCCACAACAGCTGGGTCAATCAGGATGAAATTTGGGGAATCCATATTTATGAATTTTTCTCTATTTTCTGAGCCCTTGATCATCTCTCGGTGACCAATAGCGCCAAGCGTAGTTTTCAGGCTGGACCAATTCAGTACCAGCATGTTATGTGCAATTGTACTCCGTAATAAAATGAAATAAAATGTTTTTATGCACCATGGGCTTTGGTAGCATTGGTAGGTTATCTTTGCATGCAGGGAACCCTTAGTGAGCGTAAACTGCAAAAATACTGGTGGTGTAGAGTATAGTAGGTTATCCCACCTACAGCGTCATGGTGTAGCCACACCAGGTCATGGCGGAGTTGCAGGTCTTTTGGGACATATACCTTCCCCTGGTAGAGGACCAACTCTCCATCTCTGCTCCATTCGTCTGTCCTGAGGGTTCCATCTCCCAGCTCCTTCAGTGCTTTCACCACCTTCTCGTTGCAGTCCTTCACTGTGCATATCCTTTCCAGGATGGCTGTTTCTTCTCCTTCCACTGCAATGGCCTCAGTTGCACAGGCTTCAAACCACCCTGGCTGTAGGAGGGTCAGGCTTTCATTGTCATCTCTTCCCTTCGGGTGGTTGATGTGGCAGGAGAGGGTGTCCGGTTTCCCCATGAGCTTCCCTGGTCAGTGGATGAGGGTGAAGTGGAAGCGGGACAGGAACAGTGACCACCGTGCTTGGTGGCGATTCAGCTGCTGTGCAGTGCAGAAATAGCCTAGGTTGCAGTGGTCGGTGTAGATATCGACCTTCTCCTCTGCTCCTTCTACGAAATGGCACCACTCTTCTAGCACTCGGACTATTGCGAGCATTTCTTTGTCATAGATTTCATAGTTGCATTCCACCTCGGTGAAGCTCTTGGACATGAAGGTGATAGGGTAGGGACCCATCCTTCTTCTTGACGAAGAATACGGGGGCACCCATCAGCAATTTCTACAGGCATATGCATCTGTTCTGCAGGTTCTCACATAGGAACTCATCTAGTTCCTTCTGTTCTGGTTGGGACAGTGGGAAAGTCTTGCCCCTGGGGAGCTTGGTGTCTGGGGTTAGGTCAATGGTGTGGTCCCAAGGGGGGCAGCACATCAAAGGCTTCCTTTGAGAACACATCCTGGAAGTCTCTGCAGTGCTTGGGTACCAGCTCTTCTAACATTGATGGCTTAGCCTCTGCATCCTGGGCTTCCTCTGCTAGGCATTGGGATGGCATCATCATCGCCCTCAGATCGTGTCCCCATTCTGGCAGGATTATGGCAGTGTAGATCCCATCCCCAGCCTCCACTTCAGGGGTCTGTTCGATGGCCACCTGCGGTGATCAGCAGGAGTAGGGCTCCGGGTGGATCAGATTATCCCGGATGATCCGGAATTTTCGATCCTGGATGCCGGATTAGGATTGGGGGTCAGGATGTATTCTTGATCCGGGATTGGCACCCTGGATGATCCCAGATGATCCAGGATGGAGTCCCATTGCTAGCATGCAACTAACAGCCCCCTTATTGGTTTGGGGGCCTCCTGCAATTGTAATTATTGTATTGTAGCAAAGTCATCCAAGATATTTTAACTCCTGACTCATTGTCTGTGCACATTGCTGGCTGCTATCCAGAGGGGTGTCAAGGCTGTTTCACACGGTCTAGACACACTTTACATAGTTGGATAGCCCCATTGAATAGCTTCCATAATATACAATTTGAGAGTGAATTGACCAATAAATTATCGAGAAAAATGCAAAATACTTTTTTGGACACGAGTCTGCAAACACTTGTGGCTGTCCAAACTCACTGTCTGTGCACAATGCTGGCCACTGTCCAGAGGGGTGTCAGGGCTGTTTCCCACGGTGTCAACACACTTTACACCGATGGATAGCCCATTTGAATAGCTTCCAGAATATACAATTTGAGACTAAATTGACCTGTAAATTATCAAGAAAAATGCAAAATACTTTTTTGGACACGAGTCTTTTGGGGTAACTCAATGTCTGTACCCATGCTGACCACTGTGTAAAGGGGTGTCGGGACTGTTTCCCACGGTGTCAACACACTTTACATTGATGAATAGCCCATTTGAATAGCTTCCAAAATTTATTGTATGATGGGAATTCAGGTAAATACATGTTAAAATACAAAGAAGTCTTGAGATGTTATTATCCAGGATCATCCGGGATTTTCATCCGGCGGATCCGGATTGGCCATTGGGAGGTATCCCAATCTGGGATTTTTGATCCTAATCCGATCCTATCCGATCCACCCGGACCCCTACTAGCGACGCGCTAAGCGCTTCCAGTTAGAGGTCTTTTTTAATGATATTTGTAATGAGATTGGAGGCGAACATAGTATTAGAGACAAGGTCGACGTCCCACCTTTATGGCGCACGGACTCACCAGCCGCAGGAGATTTACCACTATTCCCAATCCATATTTCTTGTTGATAGGCGGCGTTGTAGGCTTAAAAGCCACTCGTCGCGACCGTTTTTTCCTCTCTCCTCAGTTACACTATCGTGAACTGAGGTGAGGTCTTATTCTTGGTCTCATTAGACCTTTACTTAATGTCTTTCATTGTCTAGCGCTAATCTGTAACGCTAGTTCTCTCACACATAGTGCATTCAGGGCTGGGAATGATGCCAACAACGGATTTCGGGCTTACCGAATATGCCACCTATGGCAATAAATAGGATGTAGAGTCGCACCCAAGGAATAGAGGGCGGGTCTGTAGTGTAACATACGGTTATCCTGGTGTTGAGGACGTCGATCGACGCACCTTATGTTGTTTGAGCAAGACATGACGACGCGCCGGTACGCATATCATGCCCATATCGGCTATCCGATATGATACCCTTTTACCATGTGTTTCGTGTTTCACTGTTGATTGCCTTCCACATGTAGCGCTGTCGCGTATCTCATTTTCTTATCACTTTTGTCTGATATCCGTGTTATTACTTTAACTACTTATACCGCTGTGCGGTTACAATATCAAGTCGGTTGTTCCCCGTTATCCGAGTGTCCCCGCTGAGAGCTACATAACAACACCTTACCTACAACGACGTTCATGGTGAAACGGCTGGCCCGGCTTTGGCCAAGAGCCCGTTTCGGGGACATGCATACCCCACGATTGAATTGGTTCTCGCGGGGATGAAGGTAGTCAAACGGGTCAATATTTAGTGTCCTTGGTATGCCATGCCATGCCATTCTCTTTTTCCTGATTGATTGTTCACGGGAGAAATGGTTGTTCCTAATGCTGTCTTCCCAACTGCCCGTTTCTCATAATCAACTCTGATATCACGATCTCGTAAACACTCGTAAACACTCGTCTCCCTGATGCAGAAGCAAATGAGATGTGTTCCTATCATGCCGAATGGAATGGGTTGTTCAAAGTAGGAACCAAGGAAGCGCATAGCACGATACCCTGGATATAAAACGTGGGTCGTCGGGTACTCGAGTATCCCCTCATTACCTGAGGAACAAATAGCGCAACGCCTAGAACATCTTTGGTACGGTCTCTTGGGGATAACCATAAACAGATCGTCTTTGGCGAGCCCCTAGTTTAGAAGAAGAAATCGAGTTTGATCCATCTTCCCATGAGCCGGAGGGATGCGGATACACATCATGCGTGGAATGCTTCCAGACGACGAAGAATTTAGCCATGACTCTGACTCTGCCCATAAATCCACAGCAAGTCCCAATTTTCAAGGTCACCAGGCATGTTATTATTCGCTTTTTCTCTCTGTATCGTATCCGTGCTTGCATGGACGGCGCTTCGTAATTACATCATCAACACGACGATGGTTATCCCTCAGCTCAGGCTTCTCCGTCCCAAACGCGATGGGAAGAAGCTTCAGGGAACAGCAGTGGTGGCTGGAGGAAGGTAAGTCCCACTTTGGGAGAAGTTCGTACCTTGCTACAGTCCCTTGTCGTGTCTTTATCGTTTCCCAGCATTGCAGGATATGCAACTGCTCGTGTTCTGTCCGATTACTTTGCACGCATTGTTATCATTGAGCCGGATTACCGAATCGAGAGAACTGCAACGCGTGTTGCTCAGCGTGGTCACTGCCATGTCGTGTTGCCACTGATGATTATCATCTGTCGAGCACTCTATTCGAATTTTGATGAGGTGGCCGCAAAGATGGGCTGTGAGGTTCGCCCTTTCTTCCGAAGGTGGATATTGGGTACGTCCTGGAACTGCAGGGCCACGGCAGCACTCCCTGGGTTTGAATATCAGAGGGTCATGTGAGTGATCAAGTTGGTCTCCCGAAGTTAGTAATCTTCGTCGATGTTAGACTGGAAAGGGTCCTCCGCGAACTTGCTGCCTCTTACGCAGGGGATTCCTTGGAGGCTATACAAGGAACCGTTACCAGTTTGCATGCTTCCACGCCATCTTCGGCTGCTATCTCTGCCGTGTCCTACAGACCTTCGATGGGATCAGCCGAAACTGTTACAATACCCTGCGTGTTTTTTGCGGATTGCAGTGGAGGAAGTGAAATTGCATTGAAATTGCTTCCCCGGGCGACTAGCAATCACATAGAGGCTCGTTCCACAGCAGCTGCGGTGGCGCAACGCTGGGGCCCATATACTCGCCGTTCTTATGCTCCGGACGCCATGTACAGGTGCTTTTATGTTCCCGTGAAGGACGAGAAGTTGAAGCACCGAATTGCTGGCCTAGTACCACGGAATGACCCCAACTCTGGAAATTGGGCCGGACTGAAAACGTTATACGCCCAGGCCCTTCGTATTGATAAAGCCGGCAGCGGAGGTCCAAAGGAAGGGATCTTCATCCAGAAGGTTCTGGATAATGAATGTGTGTCTGTATTTCTATATTCGTACTTGACATAACCATACTTTCCTATTTTTTAGTGCTTATCAGTTACTTCGCTTTAGGCGACGTGAAGCCACCCAGCAATCTTGCTCAGCTCGACCTAGCTATTCGTGACACGCATGAGGAATTATTCAAGCTCAATCCGTCGCTGAAGGAGATTTCTCTTTGGGTTTATGCCCTATTTGACCTCCTCCGAGAAAGTCAAGTGGATGACAAGATCCAAATCCTTTCTTCTAAAATGGTGTGTATTCGGGTGCGTCCAATGTTTTGGCAATATTCTTAGTTTCTTTTTTTTAAAGCGTCCCTCGTGTTACATTGACTATTTATCGGCACCTATTCCCAACAATTTCGTAGCCATCGGAGATTCTGCCATGTGTACGATACCCACTTCCATAGTGGCCACATAACTGTGTATTTACGGTGAGCTTTCCCTAGGCACGAATCCTTTTTTCGCTCAAGGGATGCCGAACGTATTCAAGAGCGTCGTTGTGCTAAATACGACCTTGCACAAGCACATCACTGGCTCCCCCAACAATACAAACATCTCCTCACTACCGATTTCGCGTTCCTATTTTGCGCTAGCCAATCGAATCTGTGGGTCCACTTACGATGCCACTCGTTCATTTGATTATGGCCACCCAGCCACGAAACCTCAAGAAGGAGAAACTTTGGAATACGGTGCCAGATTTAGGGAATACTGGAATTATCTAGATAGGGCTAGTCAGTGGAGTACAGCGGCGGCAAACGCCGCTGATGAGGTGGGTATAGGAATCAGCCCATATGTGGATTTGCTTAGCCCGCTGGTGATGGTGATGGTCTTGTGGGAACGACTCCGAGGTCGAAACGAAGCGGGGACATGTTGAACTATTTGCCTGCCTCCATCCAACAGGCTGCTCTCGGTCCTTTCCGTAGGGTATTCTGGCCATTCAATCACCCCCACCTGAGACAAATCCCAGCCGAAGTAGACCGCGAAGCCCCTATTACCTTGCTTGCAACTTGGTCTTTTTGCATACACAATTTGTGGGAACTTTTACTTTCCCACATGTTTTTTTGGACCACATGTGCTCTCTGTGCCCCTCCGAAATAAACATATGTAATTTGTCATAAATTGTGAACAACAACTGTTGGAGGAAGGGATCAAGTGATCTCCCAAACCATCAGGGAAGGGGTACCCCCCCTGGCATAACGGGCGAGTAGTGTATGGATGCACACTAGAAGTCCTGGGTTCGATACCAGGCTTGTCCATTTTATGTCATTTGTCCAGTCACGCTGGTTTACATCATAAGAATTTGGAGCTCTGGATAAGTCCAGTAGTCGCACCGGATACAAATTTCCTCAACAACCAGCCTAGTCATCCATCTAATGATGGCCTATAGAGGGGGGGCTGTTTGGCCTTCAAATGGGCCTAATAGGGGGTATTTACTAGTGGATGTCCTGGACATCCTGGTGAAGAAAGAAAAAAGGCCTGATCCAATTTGTATTATTCAGGGTAAACATTCAAAACATAATGCCGCAATTGAATCTGATTTCCCATGACAATCCTCAGGCTGCTCAACTGTGCACAATGCTGGCCACTGTCTGAAGGGGTGTCAGCACTGTTTCCCATGGTCTCAATGCACTCTATGCAGATGGATTGCCCCTTTGAATAGCTTCCAGAATATATATTTTGAGACTGAATTGACCAATAAATCATCGAGAAAAATGCAAAATACTTTTTTGGACACGAGTCTTTGGGTTAGTGTGGCTGTCCACCTTATGTCTGTGCACTGTCTGGAGGGGTGTCCAGACTGTTTCCCATGGTATCAACACACTTTGCATAGTTGGATAGCCCCTTCAAATAGCTTCCAGAATATATAATTTCTAAATTGACAAGCAAGTTATTGAGAAAAATGCAAAATACTTTCTTGGATGCGAGTCTTTGGGATAGTGCTGGGCCACTAAATTTCAGTGACAGTACAGTCATCGAAGTCAGACTCTTACCCAGTTCGTTGTTGCTCCATGGATGTGTGAAATCTGAGCTTTTTTGTTACTAAGTACTTTTATTCAATACTAAAGTAGTCACATTGGGATTGAAGCACATGATATGAAAATGTAATCACAAGTTCCAGTCACATGGTATGGAAATAAGGCAATCGGACCGATCACCTACTCCAAAAAACAAATGCGACATTTCGCTCCAACAACTGGCACAATTTGGTGGTGGCGGTGTTCTCGGTAACATCTGGAAATAATACTTTGATCTCAGAAAGGCATCCTTGCCATGTCCCCTTGTCCCTCCACCACCTTTCACACCATGAACATGCCTGCAGATCACATACATAGAACCAGGCCAGATGCCTTCTGCTGAGCAAATAAGAGCCCTAAGTGAAGCAGAATGGAATCATCGTGCATGTTGGTTCCAGGCTGAAATTGCCGAGTTTCTCCTTCATGAGCCAAAGCAAAATTTAGTGTCAACAGCTGCAACAGGAACTGGAAAAACATACACATTTTTCCTTCCTGCACTCTATGAAAAAAAAACCAGGGGTTTCTTTCATAATCGCACCACTGAGAAAGCTTGCAGATCAGCATGTAGAGAGTGCAGAGAAATTAGGACTCACCACAATTGCACTGGAAGCAAGGACTGTTAGAGACCGGAAGCGAGATGAAGGATACGTCTCCATGGCAGAGGGCTTTGGCCTCAGTGACTCAGACCAGGAGCGCTGTGCCAAGTTACATGTCTGTGCCCTAATTTACTTACTGGCAGCGAGAACTAAAAAGGGGGATTAACTCTAGTCGATTTTATCACTAGGGTGTAACCTATCTACAAGTTAAGTATATATAGGTACATAGAGGGTGGGCCTGTGAATAGCGGGACAGAGCAGAGCAGAGCTAACGGGGTTAGATATTAGCCAACTGAATATTACCGATGAGTTGGGTTACGGGGTTAGTGGAATGGTGGGTTATAACCCAGAAACAGAAAGGAGGGATAGGCCCGAAGGTAGACTTGCAGGGCAAGCAAGTGAATTGCCCAGCAGGGGCAGGAGTGCGCTAGCGGACGTCGGAGCTGTCTGGAGGCCTTTGGGGTTCCGTACTTAGGGAGGCGTAGGTAATATATTGAATTGAGGGGGTGGTGACCATCAGGGGGGTCAGAGGTGATTGTGGAAACCAGAGGCTCTGAGGTTAGTGACGAAGGAGCAGAGGGAATCCAGAGGACCAGAGGGGATTGAGGATGATGGCTGTGGACGGATATGACAAGGACCATTAACAAGGATGTTGTAAAGGCATGTACATACTTGAGCAAGGATTAATTGCATACTTATATGTGAATCCATGATGACTTACTAAGTAGGCGATTGCAAGTATGAGATATCAATTTGTTGTCCTGGGCCCTGATTTGCTCCAAGGGAACCTCCTTAGACTGCTCTGGATGAAGGACAGCTTTGTCAGTAACATTAATTGTATCATTGTTGATGAGGCCCACTGTGCAGTCCAGTGGCTGTCATTCCAAACAAAATATATGAACTTAGCCTGTGTCAGGGAAATAGCCCCGAACCCCAAGCCATATGTAATTAAAGATACATATAGTCATGTGGGTAAGCAGTAACCTCCGGTTAACTGCTTACACACCACTGTAAAATACACACCATTGTATCACTTATGGCTCTGTGTGCTGAGCTACCCACTGAGACCTCACACTTTTTTAAGTGTATGAGGTGTGTTTTACAACACAACCCACTAGAACTTATCAATCTTAACATCTTGACTCAGTGTTAGACACTGGTCCGGGGTTGGCACTGAAGGTCGCTGTTGCGGGCCACTATAGGCCGCGATGGCTGTGATGCTGCAAACAAGGCCCAAGGGTAGGGCATTTGGCCTCAGCGACTCTAAAGGAGCGCTGTGCCCCCTAGCTGTCTCTTGGCCCTCATTTCAGACTTACTGGGGTTGCCTTGTTGGGGTCAGGACTTGAGGGGTCATGGTCAAATCGATATTAGAGCTAAAGTACTATAATGTAGTATACAGGATATATATAGGAGGAAAGAATGAATGAGAGCGGACCTGGGCCGAAGGCCGAAGGGTCCAGAAGCAAACATGAATAAGGAGCAGGGTTGGCCACACAGCAGCCAGCAATGACCGAGGGTCAAAACAAACAATAACAGAAAAATAAAGGAAGGAGCGTAGGGCTGTGATAGCGGTGATGGTATCGTAGTGGCACTGGACTCGGAGTTGGGCCAGAGTCGGGCATGGGAATGGTAGCGGCCCTGTAGGGGCCAAGTGGGTGGGGTAGAGGAGTCGCACCGGGCACGGTGCCAGAGGCGGACTTGGGGTGGGGAGGTTGGTGTGGCTGTGGGGGAGTTGGCCAGGTGCAGGGGAGCCTAGGGGCAAGCAGGGGAGTGAGCAGGGAGTCCTCAGGGAGGATAGGGCTGAGGTTGGGGCTCGTGCTCACGCTTGTGTAGCAGGAATGGGCTTGGGTGGCATCGGGACGGGTGGCTAATGGGCCGGAATGCATGGCTGTGACACTCGGTAGCACCAATGGAGGTACTCTCCAAAAGTGTAATCCTGTGTCATGAAATCATGAGGAGTCATGACATGTCATGACAATTGAATTGAATCAGACATTTTTTACATTGAAAATTTTGGATTTCATGAACCATCATGAACCGTCATGTGCTGACAAGGTTCATGACACAATATGACATGATGCCTCATGGAGGTTCATGAGTGGTCATGAAGGTTCATGGAGTGTCATGGAGTGTCATATGTTTATTTTGACCTTTCCCTATCATGTAAAATGCTATAATGTCCCATGATGCATCATGGACATTCATAATGCTCCATGAACATGTATGATGAGTCAATGCATGAGATGTCACAAGCACTTATGAACTGTCATGTGACAGACCTTATTTGTGACAGCACTGACTGATCAACCTCCAACTCATGGACTTGTGTCGGCACTGCACTGAGCTCTGCTTTTCCTCCAGCCACCTTTGCTGCCTGGTGTCAGAAACAGTGCTTGAGGGTATTCATGGGAAGTGGAGCAGAGTATGGCAGTGTGAGTGATCACTTAGCTGATAGGTTACTCCATTGCAAGGCGTCAGGGGGTTGGGATGTTGGTTTCAACAACTCAGTGGGAGTGTTGTGCCACATGCTCTAGGCTATCCTGTATTCAGGTGTAGTGGAGGGAACCTGGTGGCGATGTAGGCTCAAGTGAAGATGAAGTCAGAGGTGAACTATTGTCAGGGCATACCCTGCCTGACCCCACACTGCACTGTGCTGCCCTACTCCGCTTCCCCTGCCATCGCTTCTTGCTCCTCCTATCTCACCTTCCCCCTCACCTTTCCTTTTTCCTCTTTCTCTCTATTTCTGTTCTATGGTCAACTTCCTTTACCACCAGTGCACCCACATACCTGGGAACACTGCACACCCCTCCTGTGCCACTACACCCTAATGCCACTGCCCCTATCACTGCACCCACTGCACGCATTCCCACCCACACAGTGGCCACCCCCAGGATCTCCCGCAGAGACACCCAGAGGGGTGTGGCTGTGTGCAGAGATGACATGGCTCCTTCCATGTGACCTCAGCCACATGTATATAACAGCACCTGGGGTGGGAACAGAAGAAGCAGCCTTCTTCTCACTTTCCCACTTCAGACTAAGTGGTCACCCCACAACAGGACCACTGCTATGCATAGCCACTACTCCTCCCATCGAGTCCCCTGTGCTGGGACTTTGCCACTTTTGGAGCTGTCCCTGACAACTATGGACAAGAGGACTTGGGGGGTATTCTAGTTGACATTCAAACTGAGGTACATAGGTAGTATACTATCTACAATGCATAAATACGGAAGGGAGAACAGAAGATGGGCTGGTCAGTCTGGCACCTGAATGGGAGGCAGAGCGGTGAACATGACAAACTAAATGAGGGAACGAGAACCAGGGAGACAGAGAGTGAGAGAATGAATGAGAGTGGAATGAACAATTAAACAAAGAGGCAAAGTAGGGAGGCAACTGACAACCTGGGTGCCAATATAGTAGCAGATCAAGTGTCAATATTTTACTTATTCATTCTTCACTTGGGTTCTTGTCTTTGATAATCCCCACTCATTTCTGCACTGGACCGACTGGCCCTTCCCATGATTTCTCTCCCTTATTTATACCTTGTAAATACTTTCAGGGACCTTATTCTGAAATCAACTAGAGCAACCCTCTTTTGTGTGATGCTTTCATATCACTTTCAACTTAAGGGTAACATGTAATTAACCATTATGCCCCCAACTGTCATTGTTGTACCAACAATCCTAATTTATGATCAATCACAATGATTCTTGGGAAGACTCATAGTGATTCATGAAGGTCCATGAGGGTCCATGATCCTTTATGAATGCTCATGACACTTCATGACACTTCATAGACAGGCATGTAACCACTCAAAACCTGCCTGGAACCACTTAAGTCATGAGCAATCATGACCCCCCATGCAGGTTCATGACATCTCATGAAATTCCATGATGGTTTGTCATGAACCGGCATGACTGTGTATGACACTTCATGCTGCTTCATGAAGTTTGGTGACCATTCATGAAATGTCATGACTTCCATGATGGTTCATGAACCGCCATTACACTTTTTGCAAGTTACTGATATGTACATAGCGATTGAAACAGACCAGAGATTTCCCCCCTCCCGCTACTTTGAAGTCCATGTACTTGAGTGCTGTGAGTGGCCACACAATTGGTAAAGGGCTATTGTGACCTTTAGGGAAATCCACCACAGAAAGAAGATAAACAGGAGTTACCAGAGTTATATTATTCCCGAAATTCCCCCCCCCCTCCCTCCATTGATATACGGACCTGTTCAAACTGCAACACCCCTTTCAGCCCCCTTTCTCTTTCTTCCCTAGCCTTTGGGGAGTGAGTTGGAGTGCTACCTTCCATTTTCTGGAGAGAGTAGCAGATTCCTGCTTGCAACGTCCGCCAGCACACTCCTGCTGTCAGGGCACACCCACCTGACCCAGGTCCACCCGGACCCACCCGGCCACACCACACCTGCTCCCCACTGGCCATCCCTCTCCCTCCTCCTTCCCCCTCTCTCCCTCTTTCTTTTCTCTCTTTCTTCTCCTTTCTTTATTTCATTCTTCTCATCTTTCTCTTCCTGTTTATTCCTTCTATCTACACGGACCACCTTCCTTTGTATCAATGTACTATTGACCCATCCGGCCCACACACCCCAGACAGCTTCCCACTGTGCCCAGCATGTGCACATGCAGCAGACGCTCTTGGGATCCCCCATGGGGACACCCAGATGGCCGCGGCTGTCTCCGAGGATGATGTGGCACTCGTCATGTGACTCAAGCCACATGTACATAAATGTACTTGAAGTGGGAACCGAAGAAGTAACCTTCTTCTCACATTCTCCACTTCAGTCTGAGTGGCCAGGGACTGCTGTCCCTTCCCGGACCTGCCAGCATGCACGCCCAGTTCACACCCTGCGAGGGCCCTTCTGCTGGGTGATACATCCGGACCCCCTCTACCCCGGACACGTCCCTGACACCTGCCCCCACTGGGCAATTCACTTGCTTGCCCTGCAAGTCTACCTTTGGGCCTATCCCTCCTTTCCGTTTCTGGGTCATAGCCCACCATTCCGCTAACCCCGTAACCCAACTCGTTGGTAATATTCAATCAGCTAATATCTAACCCTGTTAGCTCCACTCCACTCGGTCCCACTATTCATGGGCCTGCCCTCTATATACTTAACTTGTAGATAGGTTACACCCTAGTGATAAAATCGACTAGAGTTGATCCCCCTTTTTAGTTCTTGCTGCCAGTAAGTAAATTAGGGCATGGATGTGTAACTAGGCACAGCACTCCTGGTCTGAGTCGCTGTTAGAACTGGGCAAGGGTGGACAATTCTGGAGGGGAACCGGAGACTTAGCAAGGAGGGACCTTGGCCTCAGCGACTCATGCGGAGCGCTGTGCCATTGCTGTTTGTCCATTTGGTCCTTAATTTCATAGGCATTGAGCAGGAAGTCTCTAGGGGGCATTTCAGGTCGATTTTAGACTGAAGATCCAAAACGAGTATGTACAAGCACCTGTATATAATAGGGAGACAAAAGCACAAGGGAAACAAAGGGGGTCCGAATTGGAATGAAGGCATCTGAACAGGAACAAAGGGATGACAGAAGCGGAGCAGTACCGAAGGTCATAGGTCAGAACCTGTGGTACATCCAAAAGGAGATAGGGAGGGCGAAGCCCAGAGGGGCAGGAGCATGAGGTGAAGTGGGGATGATGACTAACTGGCTATAATGGGAAGAAGCAGCAGGGGAAAGCACAAAAGATACATTACAAGCGGGGAAAGTGCTGAGTATGATCCGTGGAGCTTGGAGGTTGCGGAGCTTATGGAGGTTATGGAGGCGGGGTTGAAAGTCCGAGGAATGTTGGCAATGGTGTTTACATAGTATGAGGTCACCAATGCAATGGACTTAAGCCGAGGTGGAGTCAAAGTCCAAGGTCGGAACTATGATGGGATCTCGGAGTGAAGGTACAAGCGGTGTCCAAGTATGGGGTATAGGACAGCAGCAGAAGGTCATAACTTGCCGGAGGTTTGGTGGAAGAGGGTCTGAGGGAGGAGAGAGGAGAGAGGAGTGGAGAGAGGAGTGGAGAGAGGAGTGGAGAGAGGAGTGGAGAGAGGAGTGTTGGAGAGGAAAGGTGTCAGGTCCGAAGGTGAGTATCGGAGTGGACGGAAGTAGGGTAGGAGAGTGGTGGAAGGGTGGAGGTGTCATGAGGAGTAAGGGGAGGAGTAAGAGGAGGAGGGTGTCAAGAGGAGTGGTGTCAGGTCCGAGGTGAGTATCGGAGCAGATGGAGATAAGGTAGGAGAAGGACAGAAGGGTGGAGGTGGCATGAGGGGTGAGAGGAGGAGTGGTGTCAGGTCCTAAGGTGAATATCGGAACGGATGGCAGTAGGGTAGGACTCCGGAGGTGAAGATGGGGGTCCGGGAGTCGGATCGGGATCAGGTATGTATGGATATGACAGTCGCTGTGGAGACACCTCCTTTGTCTCGCATCCGGTCTCTAACAACTGCAAGTAACAATTGTGGAAATTTCTACTCCGTCCAACCCACATCCACCACCTGTCAGGGACAGCCCCGAAAGCGGTGAAGTCCCGGCATGAGGGACTCGGTGGGACAGATGTCGGCTGTGCATAGCGGCGATCCTGTCATGGGGTGAGCATCCCCAACCACTTAGTCTGAAGTGGGAAGTTGAGAAGAAGGCTGCTTCTTCTGTTCCCACCCCAGGCGCTATTATATACATGCGGTTAGGGTCACATGGAGGAAGCCACGTCATCTCCGCACACAGCTGCACCTCCCTGGGTGTCTCCATGGGAGATCCCAGAGGTGGCCGCTCAGTAGGCTGGAGTGTGTGCAGCACGTGCAGTGATCAGCGAAGCGGGGTTAGGTATGTAGTGGTACATGGAGAAAAGGGAAATCGACCATAGAATAGAAATAGAGAGAAAAGGGGAAAAGGGGAAAGGAGGGACAGGGAGTGATAGCAGGGGGAGCGGAGTAGGGCAGTACGGTGCAGGGTGCGGTGCGGGGTCAGGCAGGTGTGCCCTGACACCACCACTCGTTTGTAAACACCATCTACACATGAATCCTCACGGAACAAGTGAGGAGGAATACCAAGGACATATAGTCCTTGGGTCAAAATTTATTTTCGAAAAAAAACTTCTTCTCTTGATCACTTTTCCCCTTCGCGATACCCATGTACCACCGTTCACTTCAAAGTGATGGCCCCACACCCATTCATTCCCTCAATTTCTCTCACCGACATGTTCAAATTGTCCACTTTAAAGTGGCAATAATAAAACACTCATTGATATTTTCAAACTTCTTTTTTTTTCTTTTTATTCTCTTCATCATTAACCATGTATGCATTGAAAATGCAACGCAAGGGGGAGAATGTCAGGGCAATACCCCCGAACCCCAAGCCATATGTAATTACAAGGTACATATAGTCACATGGGTAAGCAGTAACTTCCGGGTTAACCGCTTACTGTCATATCCATCCATGGCCATCGTCTTCCACTACCTCCGATCCTTCCAGATTACCTCCGCTCCTCTGCCACTAACCTTGGAGCCTCTGGTTTCCCCAATGACCTCTGACCCCCCTGATGGTCACCACCTCTCCAATTCAATATATTACCTATGCCTCCCTAAGTACGGAGCCCCAAAGCTCTCTGGACAGCTCCAACGTTGTAACGGGTCTATTGCCTAGACTCGAGACAGAGAGAAGGGGGAGGGTGGTAGTGTGTGCGGGTGTGGTTCGTTGGGCCGGGTTTTGGTCCGTGGGTGCTACTGGGTCTGCAAAAACCTCAAACAAACACTCACCTACATCTCTCTTGGACGTCAAGGCTGAGGATTATGATAAGAGGGGTCTTAGACGTTGGTAACTAACTCAGAGGGGGCGTTAGGGTCGTGGATGGCATCTTTGCCACTTGGATGTAATTTTGCTTGTCCCTTCACGGGTCTATTCAATACTAACTTGTTATGTACAAGCTGTTATCTAGTTTATATATGTTTGAAATGGAATGAATGGCATGGGGAAATGTAAACGGGCCGTTAGGCAACCGTAAATGATGAATATCCAATTGGGAACAAAGAAACAATAAGAGAAATACGAATGAATGGGGAATATATGATAACGGGTCCAAAATGGGAATTGTGAAAATTAACTCCGCAACAGTTCGCCACAGCGCCCGCCTATCCTCCCGTCAGCAACCTCCTCGTCTCCAGCTTTCCAACGAGCCCTCATTCATCCCAATTGGTGCAGTACTTCTTGAGATGTGGCCATTGACAGGTGCTGTCAAGACCATGTGAGACTATACTCCGTGCTGAACCATCCGGGTATGGGATTGCCATTCTGGGAAATGCTCCGGGGGTGAAGAAGGATGGTGGAGCATCACTACCGGGTAGGAAAACGGCTGTGTTGTATGTGTGGTTATGGAGATCTAGAGAGGGGGTGAAATTGGCGGCATGGTTGGGCGTGGGAATTTGGCTTGGGGCTGTCGGGAATGATGGGGAAAATATGGAAAAATATGGAGTGAGTGTATGGAGTGTTGGATAGTGATAGAATGAGTATCGGGAGCGTCAGCGGATATGTACTGCGTGTTAGTGACCAAATTCCGCAGAATCCGACTTTTTGTGGTACACGGAGTTGTCCCCACAACAACATCCGCTAGTGCATCCCTGCCTCTGCTGGGCAATTCACTTGCTTGCCCTGCAAGTCTACCTTCAGGCCTATCCCTCCTTTCCGCTTGTGGGTCATAACCTGTCATTCTGTTAAACCCGCAACCCGACTCGTCGGTAATATTCAATCGGCTAACATCTATCCCTGTTAGCTCCACTCCACTCGGTCCCGCTATTCACAGGCCCGCCCTCACTGTAACTATATATACTTAACTTGTACATAGGTTACACTCCAGTGATAAAATCAACTAGAGTTGATCCCCCTTTTAGTTCTTGTTGCCAGTAAGTAAATTAGGGCATGGACGTGTAACTTGGCACAGTGCTCCTGGCCTGAGTCGCTGAGGCTGAAGCCCTCCGCCATGGAGACAACTCCTTCATCTCGCTCAGGTCTCTAACACTTACACACACCATAATATACACACCATCATATCACCTACAGCTCTGTGTGCTGAGCAATCCCACTGAGACCTCACACAAACCAATAGGTGGCTCCCCCATCGCACTTGCTACTGGTATGCTCCTCAGAGTGCCAAGTTACCACTAGCAAAACTCTGGGCTACTCCCTTGGATGCCTATCTGCTCTCCCTCTGACCATTGTGCAGCCACCTCCACCTGTGAGTAGGATGGTTCAGGATGGGTTCCCTGGAACCCATTTCTGTAACAGTTACCCAAGTTCCAAGAACAGCTGGATACTTGATAATGATATCCAGAATGCTCCAGACCTCATCACAGAATTCCACTAGCTGCACCCCTCTGCCCCACCCCACAGGCAAGCCCAACCACCCTGAGATGTAGTGGCCTAATGTCAGGGGACAACTCCCAGGTCCCTGTGACCCTCCCCTATGGCCCACAGCCCACTATGTGTACAGCCCTATCCAGGGCACAACCTGCTGTGGGTAAGAAGATGAGAAGGAAGCTAAGTTCTCATCTTCCCACAGTGGCCACAATATAGATGAAAACTTCCAGAAATATCCAGAAGTCACATGAGGCCCAAGGCCTGGGGCCTGGGGCCTGGGGCCTGGGGCCTGGGGCCTGGGGCCCAGGGCATCTGGCACATGGAGCATCCAGTGCAGGGCACACACAGGAGGTGCAGCAGCCAGGTGCAGGTGTGGGTGTGGGTGTGGGCCAGGTCAGGGTACGTGCCCTGACACCTAAGGGGGGGTGATGTCAGAGTACAGCCAAGCCTGGGCTGCATACTCACCACTGATGACACTATAGGGCACCTGACCTATTTTGATCACACCCCTGGACTAGCACAATGTACTGTATCTCTTTCTGTAAAGCAGTGTCAGGGGATGACTCGCAGGTCCCCATGACCCCCCCTTATGTCCCATGACCCTATGTGGAAACAGCCCTGTCCAGGGCAGACTGCTGTGGGTAAGAAGGTGAGAAGGAAGCTAACTTCTCACCTTCCCACAGTGGCCACAATATAATGAAAACTTCCAGAAATATCTGGAAGTCATGTGAGGCCTGAGACCCGGGGCCCAGGGCATCCGGCCACATGGAGCATCCAGCACAGGGCACATGCAGGAGGTGCAACGGCCTGGTGTGGGTGCAGGTGCTGGTGTGGGTGTGAGTGTGGGTGCAGGCTAGGTCAGGGTGTATGCCCTGACAAGCAGCCCCACATGGCCAGGTATGCCAACCTTATCATTCTCTGAGTAGCAACTGAGGAAAGCAGTTTTTTCTTCCACTTCCCCTTGGTGCTCAAGTATGTTGTGCATAATATACATGATGTAATACTTCCCCCTTGCTGCTCAGCTGGAGTCCTCACCACAGACCACACCCCCACTCCCATTGAAGCAGACCCTCATTCCCTGAGTGATAACTCCATCAACACCTCCAGAATCCTCAATCCAAGCAGCTTGGTGCCCTGACATTCAGCCTTGAAACCATTCCCACAAAACCCTTCCCACCACTAGAGGACTAAACAAATCTAGACCTGGCCTAAGTCCCCCAAGTGCTTCCTCAAGGACATTTGCCACCATTGTACTCTTCTGACTGGCTCTATTCAGATACTTCCAATATACCCTGAACCTAGCACCATATTCCAAAGTTTCCCCTTCTTGGGGTTTTGTAGTTGGGTAGCCATAATCAAACATGCGGTTAAAGATGTACATGTGTAGGCAGACTTGATTGGCTAGCGCAAAATAGGAACGTGAAATCGGTAATAAGGCGGCATCGGTATCAGTGGTAAATCCAGTGATGTGCTTGTGTAATGTTGTGTTCAGCATCACTGCATTCTGCAGTGCCTTCATCATCCCTTGGGAGAAGATGGGATTAACGCCTGGGAAGTGCATCAGTACATAGTTATGTGGCTGCCATGGAAGGGGGGGGATCATACACATAGCAGAATCTCCGATAGCAACAAAATTGTTGGGTGTGGGTGCTGATAAGTAGTCGATGTACCATGAGGAATACTATAAAAAACTAAGGATGTTGGCAAAACATCAGACTGCCAAATACGCACCATTTTAGCACTGGCAGAGAGGATTTGGATCTCATCATCTACTTGACTCTCCTGGAGAAGGTCAAATAGGGCATACACCCAAAGTGAAATGTCCTTCAGTGACGGATTGAGCTTGAATAATTCCTCATGCACATCACGAACAACCAGATTGAGTTGAGCAAGATTCATAGGCATTGTCACATCACCCAGACTGGAGTAACTGATAAGCACTGAAATGAGTGCACATCAGGGTCGAGTACAAATGTAGAAACACGGACATACATTCATTATCCAGAACCTTCTGAATAAGGATCCCTTCTTTTGGACCTCCTCCACTGCCATCCATATCAATACCAGGGCTTTGGAAGTGCAATGTCCTCAGTTCATTCCAGTTTCCCCAGTTGGGGTCATTCCGTGGTAATAAGTCGGCAATTTGTTGTTTCAACTTCTCGTCCTTCACAGGAACATAAAAGCATCTGGCCATGACTTTTGGAACATATGAATGGCGAGTATATGGGCCCCACTGCAGCCCCATTGCAGCTTCTGTGGAACCAGCCTCTGAGTAATTGACAATCGCCTCGGGAAGCAATTTCGATGCTATTGCACTTGCTCCACTGCAATCCGCGAAAAATACGCAGGGTATTGTGACGGTCTCAGATGATTTCATCGAAGCTTTGTAGGACACGGCAGAGATGGAAGCGGAAAGTGGCCTTGGAGAAGCGTGCAAGCGGGTAACGGTTCCTTGGATAACTTCCAAAGAATCCCCCGCATAAGAAGCAGCAAGTTTGCGGAGGGTCTTTTCCAGCCTAATATCAAAGGAGATAGATCGAGACACCCTAGATAATCTACTTGATTACTCACTCGACCCTTTGATACTCGAGTGAAGGGTTTGCTGTTGTGGTCCTCCAGTTACAAAACCAAAACGTGCCAACTATCCACCTTCGGAAGGGTGAGTGAACTTTACAGCCCATCTTTGCAGCGACTTCATCAAAATCTGAATAAAGGGCTCGGCAGATGAGAATCATCATCGGCATTGGGAAATGAGGGTGACCACGCTGAGCGACGCGCGTCGCAGTTCTCTTGATTCGGTAGTCCGGCTCAATGATTACAACACGTGCAAAATGATCAGACAGAACGCGAGCAGTAGCATATCCTGCAATGCTGGGAGAGGATAAGTGTATGAGACGAGGATAGACATCTCAAAGGGGACCTACCTTCCTCCAGCCACCACAGCTGTCCCCTGAACCTTCTTCCTATTGCGTTTGGGATGGAGAAGCCTGAGCTGAGGGATAACCGTCGTCGTGTTGATAATGTGATTCCGAAGTGCTGTCCATGCAAGCGCTGACACGATACAGAGTGTGGCAAGAGAATAAAAGAAAAGTAGCATGTCTGGGAGCCTTGAAGAACATCAGCGGTCCCCGCAACGACCTTGATATATCGGTAGGGCGTACATGCCCAAATTCTTCGTCCTTTGCACATATCAATTGTTTTCCACGCATGTGTACATCCATATTTGTCCGACTCATCAATGGATCGATTATCCATGGGAGAACCTGCGACCTGGGCTCAACACGAGATTCGGAAAAATACGGTGTATTTGGTCATCGAGGTCTGCTGTCCGGGCTAGGGGTGCCACGATTGGGTTCGGTCACTTGAGAAAACTGGTTCCGCATTTTGGCGATAATGTCGAAGAACCGAACCAAACCCGCATTTCGTTTCACGGTCCAGGTCGGAACGGAACGGAACGGCCTGTTACCACTAACCAATTATCATGCTAACCGGCGCGTATCTGTATCTTTGCGTTGTGCCGCTTCGTTGATGGCCGCGTGCATCTTTTATTTGGTCGTTGGACGTGCTAACCCGGTTTTGGATTAGTAGATTTGATGCGACACACGGTCTCTATTATTACGTCTCATGGGCCAGCCGGCATTGCCCGTGTGTGTGTGTAGTTCTGGATATTTATCCTGCAGACTACAGGCTGCTCGTGAGAGCGCCAAGGGCAGGGGTCTCGAAATACAGCCGATTCCAAAAAAATCGGCCGTTTTGATTTGATCGGAAGAGATCTAGGGGCACTCATTCTCTGCCAGAAACGGCGACTTTTGAGCGCAAGGCGGCAAACCCAATGGTACCGTGGAACTTCCTGTATAAAACACCGTGTGTTTCCATCCACTTGGGGAAACATCTTGAGTGCGCTGCAAAAGACATTCTTCTAGTCTTCATACCCTCAAAAATAAGTCCGAATTTTGTATATCAACCAGACCTTTTGTTCATCGCACATGATGGCTAAGTTATGCTCAGAACATGGAAGGACTCATATATACGAGAACTCCTCAAAACAAGTCCCAATCAAGCTCACCATCAAGCTTTTCTTCCTGACTCACTTCGCACAATCTTTGGTCAAACCCTGAGTCTGAGTCTGAATTGATATGCATCACTGGAAGATCCAGTGTGCGGATGTGTGGAGGAGGGCTTGAGTTTGAGGATATTGTGAATGGATGTGGGTGAGTTCGGAAACCTGAGCTTGCCGTAGTGTCGTGCACGAGAGTGGGAGTGAGACCAAAGACCCTGGCACTAAGCGGATCTATAGGAAACCCCTTTGTGGGGCATGATCTGGCCAACTTTTTTAGGAAAGAAGGACCCTCCTAGATCTCTTTCGATGAAATCAAAATGGCCGATTTTTTTGGAATCAGCTGTAAATACTAGTCTGGGACCCGACTGACCCTACTGAATAGAGGTCAGAATGTGGCCAGATATGGAAATGCCGCATAAGGGAATACTGAATAGCGTCTGTGATGTGATTCAAATATTTTGCATTGTACATGTAATTATGATGACCAATGCCGGAGTCCAGTTTGCAGAGGGTCGCGCAACAAGTCATTTAGTGTTAACCCATGTGGTCGTTGCACCCAACCCAACCCTGGGAGCTTGAGGAAGCACAGTCAAGGTCGTGGAGTCAATAGCTGAAAAATTAATGGTTTAAATATTAGTTGTAACTGTGATTGTTGTTGGTGTGCTGTAGTGTAGATGTTATAGCGTGAGTTGAGGCTATGCAGTCTTTTTGGCTGCATGTGTTTGATTCCCACTTGTTGCCACCTTTTTCTGGCATTCTCTGTGCTCAGGTATCGACTCTGCAGCTTTGACTCTGCGCTTCCTCAATGCTGGGCATGCGATTATTGCATGGGAGAATGCTAAAAAAAAGTTGCAACAAGCGAGAATTGAACACATGCAGCCAAAAAGACTGCACAGCCTCAACTCACACTATAACATCTACACTACAGCGCACCAACAACAATTACAGTTACAACTAATATTTAAATGATTAATTTTTCCGCATGCCCAGCTATTGACTCCACGACCTTGACTGTGCTTCCTCAAGCTCCCAGGGTTGCAACGACCACATGGGTTAACACTAAATGTGTTATAGGAATGGACCTAGAATCTTATGGCCCATGACTATGAACAATCAAACCTTTGGTCCCTGCACCTTTATTTCGCTGTCAAACCCCATGCCAAGCTTTCCCACTGGGTTTTGGTGCTGGCTGGGGAATTTGTTGAGTTTCAAGGGACTTCCCTTGACCATTGTGACTTTTATATTAGATAGTTAGAAGTCATATGATGTGTAAGGCAGATGCCGAAAAATGTCTTTCATTATCGAATACATAACCCACAAACCTTGTACCGCAATTGTAACATCCTCACCATTGTGCCACCACTGTAAACTCGACCTGTAACCTCAGAACCATGTCCACCTCCCTATTCATCCTCTCCATGACAAAACCGCAATGAGGAGGGCATTCCCATGCCCAACCTCCTGCTACCCGCTCCCACCAGTCCACCGGGTGGTTGAGCAGTCACTCCCCTCCAACCAGAAGTTCCCTATCAGGAACTGTAGCCTATCCCACCTCCTTAGGAGAGGGATATGGTCCAGGCAGCTCCAGGATGCCTGGCCACACACCCACAGGCCCCACTTCCCATGGTCACTCACTTCCGTGCACTGGTCCACCAGCCCACTTTCCCCAACAACTCCCGCTACCGGTACGCTCCCATGAGCGCCAAGTCACTGATAGCCACCCACTGGGCGACTCCCTTTGGGAGTCCCAGTATCCCACGCTACCGGTACACTCCATTGAGCGCCAAGTCACCGCTAGCCAACCACTCCCAGCACACCCGCTACCAGTATGCTCCCAGGAGCGCCAAGTTACCGTTGGCCAACCTGCAGGTTGTACATCCAAATACTCATCCCATTCCGCTCTCCCTCCTCTGGCTATGCAGCCACCTCCATTAGTGAGCCGAACGGTTCAGGTTGGGTTCCCCGGAACCCATTCCTGTAACAAAATGACTTGTTGCATGACCCTCTGCAAACTGGACTCCGGCATTGGTCATCATAATTACCTGTACAATACAAAATATTTGAATCACATCACAGACACTATTCAGTATTCCCTTATGCGGCATTTCCATATCTGGCCACATTCTGACCTCTATTCAGTAGGGTCAGTCGGGTCCCAGCCTCTACTTTAGTAGAGGCTGGGATCCTGCCTATGTAAATACATGAAAATAAAGTAGATATAAAGGTTGTGTTTGATCTGGGGGGTCTCGTCCTATGACTGAGTAGTTCCCTAACCATTTCCTCTGGGGAGTTTCCACTTATATGTGATCGGATGTTATGCTGCCAGTTATTGTAAAGGTAGGGGGATTCTGCCTTTCAAGGCAGGGAGGTTTTCTTTTCATATGCTCCACTCACATTGAGGAAGCTCACTACTCTCATGCTACCCTCTTCCATTCTGAGAAGGTTGGCTAGGTTTTGTTGGAGGAACCATGTGCTATGGGAGGCTGGACGAGTTTTTGTACAGCCACATTCCCACATCCGAGTGAGGAACTCGCCCAGACAGCCACATTCCCGCGGTAGCATGACTACTTAGTCACAACACCTCTTTTATATTATTTTGGACTAACCTGTGCCAGGCCACGGATATATTCATTCATTTGAATTCATTTCCTTTTCCCTCAGTTCTTCACGCATATTAGCTGAGACTGAGGTTAGTTACAACAGTCCTTTATTACTGTTTCATTTACTCTTGTAACTTACACTATGTACATTACCTCTAGCTTCACGCTTATAGGTAATACAACTAGTTCTTCACGCATATTAGCTGAGACTGAGCTTCACGCTTATAGTCCAGCTCTGAGATCAAGTGTTGCTCATCAACAGGTTTAGGTCTGTCACAAAGGAGGTCTCGGTGCATGGCATGTAGCAGGCATTCCTCTTAGAATATGTATGCTAATTGTGAAATAACTCAGCTTCATGTTAAAGTGAACTGTAAATGTTATAATACCTAATCACAAAATAACTATCATACATGAGTTATTAGTATGAATCATAATAACTAGTCAAAGTATTGATCTCACCTCAGTTTCATGTTAAAGTGAACTGAGGGGGATGATAATGTGAAAAGGCAAAAGTTTTATAGAAAGAGATAGGGCACCAGCATGTAGTGCACCAGGCCAAAGAGTAGTCAGACCCGAGTCAAAGTGGGATGTCAAAGCGAAGAAGAATAAAGGAAAAAAGGAAGTTACAACCACACACCTTAAACCCATGATAGCCATAGGGCCTAAGCTCCTATGCCCATTGAATTCCAACAATTCCATCAGGATGTGGTCATGTGTTTCTGTGGATTCACTGCATCTGCAGCTCGGGTTCTCAATTGGGAGGAAATGTTTGTAATATTGGCTGATGAAGGTGTGGCCCATGTGCAGTTGAATGAGGCAGCTAAAGTTTTTATGCCTGAGGGATTTGAAGCATTTGGTGGTACTTAGGTTTGGCTCTGTAGTGTTACAGGCCAGGTACTCTGATGGTCTATGGTGAGCAGGGTCTCTGTTCCAATGTTCGATCCACTCAGTTCTGTACCTGTCATATCCATACCAACTCCACCCAACCTCCAACCTACTCTGCCACTGTTCTGGTTCACCTCCGGTTCATCCTCTCCCTCACTGTCAGAGACCAGATTCGAGACGAGGGAGAGTCTCCGTAGTGGAGGGCTTTGGCCTCAGCGACTTCTGCCAAGAGCGCTGTGCCTAGTGACACGTCCGTGCCCTAACTTACTGACTGGCAATCAGAACCGAAGGGGGGTAACTCTAGTTGATTTTATTACTGGAGTGTAACCTATGTACAAGTTGGATATATATATGGTTACAGCGAAGACAGGTCCGCAATTGGCGGAGCCGAACGGAGCGGGGCTAACAGGGTTAAACATTAGCTGACTGAATATTACCGACGAGTCGGGTCGCGGGGTTAGCGGAAAGGCAGGCGATAACCCAGAAACGGAAAGGAGGGATAGGCCCAAGGGTGGGCTCTGCAGGGCAGGCGAGTGTATTGCCCAGCGGAGGTGGGAGTGTGCTAGCGGACGTCGGAGCTGTCCGGAAGTCTTCGGGGCTCCGTACTTAGGGAGGCATAGGTAATAAATTGAAATGAGGGGGTGGTGACCATTGAGGGGTACCAGGAGGATTGCGGAATATGGGAGCTCCGAGGTTAGTGAGGAAGGAGCGGAGTTAGACCGGAGGAATCGGAGGGGCCGGAAGTCGATGGCCGGGGATGGATATGACACTCACCTCCACCATATCCTCCAGTATACCTCCAGTCCACCTCCACCTCCAATCTCCGGTACCTTCTCCAGTACCCTGTATCCTCATCATAGAAGTTTATTAATATTTCTACCTACCCAACATTACTACGGACCTCCTAGGACCTCTGCCAACCCTGCAAAGGTTTTCCCATTATCCAATAGCTGTCGCTAATCCCACTCTTCAGTTACCCACTCCACAATGCTTGATAAGGCGATTCTCTCACAAGCTCGCCAACCCGGCAAGTGGGTTAGTTCCATCTTGGGTTTTCCCTTTGTTCTCACTTGTCTGGTATTATGTATATAAGTCATGTACCGTAGTTGATGGCACTTCAGTGCAAAATCGATGACTAGATCCCCCAGAGTTCGCACCCCCTCGTTCTGAAGTTAAGGACCCAACACCAGCATTACCGAATGTTGGCACAGTGCTCCTCTCCAAGTCACTGAGGCTGTGGCCAGGGACTACAGTCCCAGATCGGGCCCATCAGTACACGTGCCCGCTTCGCTCCCTGAGAGGGTCCCTCTGCTGGGCGCTACATCTGGGCCCCCTCCACCCCGGATGCGTCCCTGACACAAACGGAGGGAGCAGTGCAGAGTGGAGTGGCGTACCCTGACACTGGGAACAACAGTCAGGTCAATGAAGCTAGACTGCCACAGAATAAGGTGGCAGGACCACAGGGTGACAATGTGGTATCGGGGACACCAGATAATAACTCACCTGTATCCAGTGGGTCATTGTCACCAATACTCCCTTCAAAGATAGAGCTGCTCAACTTGTTGAAGCCCAAGGCCACTCACATGCATGCTTTAGCAAAGGCCAAGCCCCCTCACATGAGGCCTGGGAACAGCAGTCAGGTGGATGGAGCCAGACTGCCACAGAATGAGGTGACAGGAGCACAGGATGATGATGTGGTACCAGAGACAGCATTGTAGGTGGGCACAGCTGGTACTGCACTGTCAGGGCACACCTGCCTGACCCTGTGCCGCACCCTGCGCTGCACTGCCCCACTCCGCTCCCCCCACTATCACTCCCCATCCCTCACACCTGACCCCACCCCCCCTGATCGCCACATGTGTTCCCACCTACTGAGTGACCACCTCCAGGATCTCCCGCAGAGACCTCCAGGAAGATGCAGCTGTGTGTGGAGATGACGTGGCTCCCTCCACATGACCCTAACCACTTGTATATAATAGCACCTGGGGTGGGAACAGAAGAAGCAGCCTTCTTCTCAACTTCCCACTTCAGGTAAGTACTGTAGCTTTTCCCCTTTAATGATAATACAACTTCCCACTTCAGACTAAGTGGTTGGGGACGCTCACCCCGCGACGGGACCACCGCTATGCATAGCTGACACCTGTCCCATCGAGTCCCTCGCGCCGGGATCTCGCCGCTTTCGGAGCTGTCCCTGACAGCAGAAGAAGGCTTTAACCTCATTTCCCCCACCTCCCCTATCTCTCCCGCTATGGTGACCGAAGAGCAGTATGACGAGCTGCTGTCCCGATTTCAGGAGCTTCAGGCCATTGTGGAGAGCCAAGCCCAGAACCAACCCCCAGCTGCGCCCGCACCGGCGCCCATGCCCACACCAGCACCTGCACCCCCCCCAGACCCAAACCACCTAAAGTTGCCCCCCCCCCCCCACCCCCTTCTCTGGAGCAACCGAAGACCTAGACCACTTCAAGGCTGAATGCAGCATATACTTCCATGTTTGAGTGGCGGAATTCCCCGACAGCCTCTCCCAAATCCTCTTTGTCCTGTCTTACATGAAGGGAGGAACTGCTGGGGTGTGGGCGATGCAGCACACCATTGTGCTACTAACAATGGGTTCCCCTGGGCTCACCATGGACGAGTTCAACACGGAACTTGATGCCATGTTCCAAGACCCAAACCGCGAAGCCATGGCCAGGCAGAAGCTGGCCACCTTGCGACAAGGCACCAACTCTGTGGACAAAGTCATCCAAGAGTTCAAGATCCTCGGCCCTGCCTTGTGGCTAGGAGATGTAGGACTAGTAGACCGCTTCGAGCAAGCGATCAACTCCCGGCTCTGGGAAAGCATCTACCGCCTCTGCCCCATGCCGACGACCTGGGCCAAGTGGAAGCGTGAGGCCACCCTCCTGGACAACCAGTGGCAACGCTTCCAGGCGATGCAGCCCCGCTTGCCCCCAGCCAGGCCCCAACTCCCACGTGCAAGATCCCTACTCCCTACCACCTTCCTGCAAGCTCACCCAGCCCCCGCACCGCCGCACCCCCCACCTCCCACTGCACCGCCACCTCCTGCAGCCCACCCTGCAGCAGGGGGAGGGCCGCAATCCATGGACCTCGATCGCTCGAGGACTGACCAAAGACGAAACGGGCTCTGCTACAATTGCAATGCACCAGGGCACATCGTGCAAGACTGCCCGCAACCAAAAATCCGCCAACCCAGATGGATGCACCTGGAGGACCTCAGGGCACTCATGGAAGGGCTGAGAAGGCAGCTAGTGGATGAGCCGGAGACAGATAGAGGGGAAGTGTCAGGGCACACCTGCCTGACCCGGCTCCACCCGGCCCAACCTGACCTGGTACCCCACTGTCCACCCTTCCTCACCTCCTCCCCCTTCCCCTTCCTCTCTCCTCATTCTTCCTTCCTCACTTTCTTCCTATCTTACTTCTTCTTTATTCTCTCCTTATTCTACACAGACTGTCAGGGCCCGGCCTCGGACTCGGAGGCTCCCTGACCTCAGTCCCCATCTAACCTGTCCTCACACTATGTGGGGCATGAGATGTATAGTAAAAGGAAAGATAATATATACACTTGCCTATGCGGGGCATGAGATGAGAAGAAGGGTAAAGGTCTCATCTCCCCGCATGGTTGCTATATAAAGGAATGGGTCACATGCCCACAACTATACAGCTCCTAGAGTTGTGTAGTGTGACCCGGAGGGAACATCCAGGTGGCAGTGCCCAGTAAGCGTGGGAACGTTCTGGGTGAGCTGCTCGCTCAGAAAGTTCCCACGCTATCCCGTGCACGCGCGTGTACACAACACACAAAGGCAACAACAAGGCAACAGTCAAAGAATAAAAGGGGGTAAAGTAGGTGGGGAGTCCGGGGCACCCTAAGGCAGGGTGCTGAACCCTGACACAGACGACCTTCTTTGTATCAATGTACCATTGACCCATCTGCAGCATGCCCACCATGTACCCCGTCCGGGCACCTTGGGCGACTTCCCACTATGCCCGGCACGCACGCCTGCACCAGATGCCCTCGGGATCTCCCACAGAGACACCTGGGTGGTTATGGCTGTGTGCAAGGGTGATGTGGCACCTGTCATGTGATCTAAGCCGCATGTATATAAATGAACCTGGAGTGGGAACCGAAGAAGTAGCCTTCTTCTCAACTTTCCACTTCAGTCTAAGTGGCCAGGGACCATTGTCCCACATCGGGCCTGTCAGTACGCACGCCCGATCTGCCCCCTGCCAGGCTCTCAGCCCCGGACACTACACCCGGGCCCCCTCGACCCCAGACAAGTCCCTGACAGGAAGGGCAGGAGGCAGAAGCAGAGAGACACCAAGTGCGGCGCCGGAGGTAGCGGTCCTGCCACCTGCCATCTACATGTTGTCAAAGCAACCCCCCAGATCCCTCAACCTAGCCGTAAAGCTAACCACCTTGACCTCCCTCGCTATTGTCTCTGTATCAGCCCTCTTAGACTCGGGAGCCACTGGGAACTTTGTAAGCCCCGAGTTTGTCAGAAAGCATGGGCTCGAGACAACCCCGCTCCCCCAACCCATTCCTGTCTGCAACATTGATGGGACCCCAAATGAGAACAGGGCCATAACTGAGGAACTAGAAGCCCTCCTGATGTTCAGACAGCACACGGAGCAGGCCTGCTTCACCGTCGCGAACCTTGGATGGCAGTCCCTCATCATAGGACATTCGTGGTTGCTGCACCACAACCCAGAGGTAGACTGGATGCAGCAAAAGGTCAGTATGTCTCGCTGCCCATCCTCCTGTCAGTTGATGCGAGGACATGCTGACCAAGACCCTGTAGTGGAACCAGGGGACGGGATTTACACCGCTATCATCCCTCCGGGGTGGGGACACGAACTGAGAGCGACCACAACGCTGTCTCAGCAGATGGCCCAGGAAGCCTGCGAACCAGAAGCAGAGCCTGCACCGTTCGAGGCACTAGTCCCAGAGCAGTACCAGGACTTCTGGGACATATTCTCGAAAGAGGCCTTCGACCAGCTGCCCCCATGGAAGCCCTGGGACCACGCAATAGACCTGGTGCCAGATGCCAAACTCCTGAGAGGGAGGACCTTCCCTCTGTCACGACCAGAGCAGAAGGAACTAGACGAGTTCCTGTGTGAGAACCTGCGGAACAGGCGCATACAGGCGTCCAAATCCCTGATGGGAGCCCCAGTCTTCTTCATCAAGAAGAAGGATGGATCGTTGCACCTAGTCCAAGATTACCGGAAGCTCAACGAGATCATGGTCAAAAACTCGTACCCCCTCCCACTCATTTCGGACATCCTCGCATGCCTCCGAAATGCCAAGTACTTCTCAGTGCTAGATCTGCATTGGGGATTTAACAACGTCCACATCAAAGATGGCGACGAGTGGAAGGTGGCGTTTTCGACCAACTGCGGGCTATTCGAGCCCACCATTATGTTTTTTGGCCTGTGTAACTCCCCAGCAACTTTCCAAACAATGATGAACGACATCCTCCGAGACTTCATCAACCGGGAGGTTGTCATCTGCTACATGGATGACATTTTGATCTTCACTGCCACCCTGGAGGAGCACTGGAGGGTTGTCCGAGGGGTCCTAGAGACGCTGCGGAAGCAGAGACTCTTCTTGAAGCTGGAGAAATGTAAGTTCGAGCGGAAACGGATCGAGTATCTTGGCCTCATCATCTCTGAGGGAAGCATCACAATGGATCCTGTGAAAGTCCACGGAGTTCTCGACTGGCCAACCCCAACCAAGGTCAAAGAAGTACAGTCCTTGGGGTTTGTCAACTTCTACCACCGGTTTATCAAAGACTTTTCCGAGACTGCCCACCCCCTCCATGCGCTGACTCGCAAAACCAAGGCATGGGCCTGGGGACTAGATGAAGACCATGCTTTCCACACCCTTAAAGATGCCGTCACCTCCGCCCCGGTCCTCGCCTTCCCCACTGATACAGGTCGCTTCAAACTCGAGTGCGACGCCTCTAACTTTGCAACTGGTGCGGTACTATCCCAGCTCCAGACGGACGGAGAGTTCCACCCCATAGCCTTCATGTCCAAGAGTTTCACAGACATAGAGCATAACTATGAGGTGTATGATAAGGAGATGCTCGCGATAGTGCGTGCCCTTGAGGAGTGGCAGCATTTCCTACAAGGAGCGGAGGAGAAAGTCAAGGTCTACACTGACCACCGCAACTTAGGATATTTCTGCACCGCTGTAACGGGTCTATCGCCTAGACTTGAGACAGAGAAAGGGGGGAGGGTGGTAGTGAATGCGTGTGTGATGGAGGTTCGGTTCTTTGGGTCCTGGGGTGCTAGCGGGTCTGTTAGAGCCTCAACTCAACACTCACCTACGTCTCTCTTGGACGTCAAGGCCGAGGGTTATGAGAAAAGGGGTCTCAGATGTAAGCAAGTAACTCAGGGGAGGCGTTAGAGTCGTGGATGGCATCTTTGCCACTTGGATGCAACTTCTGCTTGTCCCTTCACGGGTCTATTCAATACTAACTTGTTATGTACAAGCTGTTATCTAGTTTTTATATGTTTGAAATGAAATGAATGGACTGGGGGAATGTAAACGGGCCGTTAGGCAACCGTAAATGATGAGTATCCAATTGGGAACAAAGAAACAATAAAAGAAATATGAATGAATGGGGGATATATCATAACGGGTCCGAAATGGGAAATGTAAAAGTTAACTCCGCAACGCTTCGCCACAGCGCCCGCCTATCCTCCCTTCAGCAACCTCCTCGTCTCCAGCTTTCCAACGAGCCCCTATTCGTCCCATTTGGTGCAGTAGTTGTTGAGATGTGGCCATTGGCAGGTGCTGTCAAGACCACGTGAGACTCTACTCCATGCTGAACCATCCAGGCATGGGATTGCCATTCTGGGAAATGCTCCGGGGGTGAAGAAGGAAGGTAGAGCATCACTATCGGGTGGAAAAATGGCTGTGTTGTATGTGTAGGTATGGAGATCTGGAGAGGGGGTGAAATTGGCGGCGTGGTTGGGCGTGGGAATTTTGCTTGGGGTTGTCGGGAATGATGGGGAAAATAGGGAAAAATAAGGAATGAGTTTGTGGAGTGTTGGATAGTAATAGAATGAACATCGGGAGCGTCAGAGGGTATGTGGTATATGTTGGTGGCCAAATTCCGCAGAATCCGACTTTTTGCGGTGCACGGAGTTGTCCCCACAACACCGCGCAACGGCTGAACCGGTGCCAAGTGCGGTGGTCACTCTTCCTCTCCCAATTCCACTTCACCCTCATCCACCGCCCTGGGAAACTCATGGGAAAGCCGGACATGCTCTCACGCCATGCAGACCACCTGAAAGGCAAGGACAACAATGATGGGCTAACCCTCCTCCAACCTGCTTGGTTTGAGGCTCATGCAGCGGAGGCAGTCTTGGTGGAGGGTGAAGAGATGACTATCCTTGAGAGGATCAGCAGGGCGAAAGACCTGGATGAAAAGGTGGTGAAGGCAATGCGGGAACCAGGGGGGGTTGGGTGCACGAGTTTTGGTTAATTGGTTGATTTTTGGTGTGCTCGCGTTATTGTTTCTGACTTTTGCCCCTGAGTCGCCATTCTGACGTTCTATGATGCACTTAGATTCCTTTCCTACTCCCGTTTACCCTTCCTTATCATCTATTTCCATCCCGACATGTTTGCTACTCCCTGTTTCGAAAAACTCGACCTCACGTGCTTTTATAATCCGGCACTTCTCATGGTCATAGAGCACCCAAGCACTCTCCTAAATCTGATGTGGATTCCTTCGACAGCTTTTCTGGAAGTTTTTGGGTACATGAGTGTGTGCAATGCACCCAAAGAGAGGAAGAGAAATGAGGCTTGGCTGCCTCCCAAAATCAACATCAATATCAAAATGTAATCGCAAAACCGGACATGATGGACTCAGGATTGGGGAGGTGGGCAGTTGTAGATCGCAGCGGATCCTTGAATATCTGTCATAACATGTGTTACAAGGTAGTAATATTATAGCTGAAAAATTATGGCGTATATAAGTTTTGATGATAAAATCCTCCTCATGCAGGATTTTAGATAACCTGGAACCCCAATCCTGTCATGCAGCAGGATCGAGGGAAAATCTTGTCATGGAAAATCCTACCCCTTGCCAAGATTTTCCATGAAATCCTCACATCCACATGATTTTGTCATGGAATCTTTTCCCTCAGTGTGAGGTGATACCATTTCTTTCCTATCTGTGTTTGCACATAACTCATTGTATTTTCATGTTATAGTTACGCACGATAGGTAAAGATATCTTAATAATAGTTCTCCATTACGAGACTGAGTTACACGCGATAGCTCCTATTTCATTACTTCTTCCAGCAATGACGACTGTTCCCGGGAGTTTCTGGGTAGGGGGGGCTTTGCCTAATAGCTCAATGTCATTAAGCACTGTAGTCTTGCAGATGAGATAACAACAAAGTATATTCCATGATGCCTTGTACCCCACATAAGCAAGGATGGCCACCCAGAGAAGTGTCCTGGCCATGGTGCGACTTGGAGGTAAGGGAGAACCGAGAAATACTTTTAGGGGGTTGGAAAAGCAATGTTGTGCCTGGACGAGTCCTGTCTATTTGTACTCCGGGGTGTGTGCCGAGATCCCACCTACTGAAACAAGCTTATTGATGATATTCTTATTTTGGGGCATGTGTTCCATGCCGCCTGGTACACACCACCTGCTCATGGGCACCATGCATGGCAGATGAAACCGAGGCCAAGCGACTGCAACGTCGTTAAACTAGCGAGCTAGGGATGACACCTAAGTACAATAAACTGTCAGGGCACATACCCTGACTTAGCCCGGACCCGGACCCGTGTCCGGACCTGCTCCACTTCCCGCACACTTCCCGTGCCGCATGCTCCGTGCGCCGCATGATCCGACCCTGGATCCCACCTCATGTGACTTCCGGGTATCCCCGGAAGTTTTCGCCATATTGGAGCCACTGTGGGAAAGTGAGAAGTTAACCTTCTTCTCACTTTCTTACCCACAGTAGGCAAGTGTATCTACTTGCCCCTTTGTTTATATCACTTTCTTACCCACAGTAGTGTTATGCCCTGAGATGGGCTGCTGTTACAGGTTAGCCTGTGGGCCATAGAGAGGGGTCATGGGGACCCGGGGTCCATCCCCTGACATAAACTCAACACAACTAGAAGACAGTGAAGTGAGATGGAAAACAAAAGAAAAATGTTAACAACAAGGAACCTGTGAAATACATATATACACATCCCAGACCGGCAATGTCAACCAGGGGGGAAAAGCTCAGGCAGTACCAGGGCGGGCATTGTGCCGACCTCGAGCCCTGGACTGTCGACCAAGAGCGCCCAATTGCCAAGCACAGCCTAGGCAATTGGGTTAAAAACAGGTAGTTCCGTGAGAACTAGGACAGTTCCTTAGAACATCCACACAGCCTACGAACCATAGACTCGGTGTCCCACAAGAAGACTTGCAGAGTCATGGAGGTAAAGACCTTGCTACACGATTTGAGAACCCCCCTGATGAGGGTGCAGCCCAAACAGATAACCGCATCCCAGCCCCCCACACCTTTCCAAGCCCCACTAACACTGGAAGATGACCAAATGACCGAGCCCCTGAGAAGGAAAACACCTGTCATCTCCATGAAAGGAGCCCCGTTTATTACTAACACTGATAACACGACAAAAGTGTCAGGGACAGCTCCGAAAGTGGTGAGATCCCGGCACGAGGGACTTGATGGGACAGGTGTTGGCTATGCATAGTGGCGGTCCTGTCATGGGGTGAGCGTCCCTGACCACTTAGTCTGAAGTGGGAAGTTGAGAAGAAGGCTGCTTCTTCTGTTCCCACCCCAGGTGCTATTATATACAAGCGGTTAGGGTCACGTGGAGGGAGCCATGCCATCTCCGCACACAGCTGCACCTCCCTGGAGGTCTCCATGGGAGATCACAGAGGTGGTCGCTCAGTAGGTGGGAATGTGTGTGGCGATCAGGGGGGGCAGGGTCAGGTGTGTAGTGGTACATGGTGTTAGAACTTGCGGATTCGGACGACTCTGGAATGGAATCGGAGACTTAGCATGGAAGGACCTCGGCCTCAGCGACTCAGGTGGAGCGCTGTGCCATTGCTGGTTGTCCTAGGGGTCCCTAATTTCGGATCTAGCAGAGGGAAAGTCTCTTGGGGGGGAATTCCAGTCGATTTCGGACTGAGGTTACAAGTTACTAGGTACATTGTATATAAGGAGGGGTCCGGAATCAAAAGGGACAAGGGTAGGACAAAAGGAGACAAAGGGAGATGGAAAGAGGAGCAACACCGAGGGTCAAGTGTTTGACTCAATGGTGTTTCCCAAAGGAGGAATGAAGGGCCAAGGCCCAAGAAGGAAGGAAGGAGGATGGGAGTCGGGAATGGCTAGCTGACTGAATAGAAAGGAAGCAGCAGCCCAAATAGGAATGAGGGAGAATAGCGGAATTGAAATGGACAATGCAATAGTTGCAAGGTCCGGAGTAAGTCCGGAAAGTCCGAACTCGGAGGTTAAACTCCGGAATATTGGCAAAGGTAATTAAATGGAATGAGCTAACCAATACAATGGGTATAAGCGGAGGTGGGGTCAAAGTCCGAGGTCGGAGCTAAGACCGGAGGTTCCGGAGACAGAGACGCCAACGGGATTCCGGAGCAGAGGTCCGGAGTCGGGGACATAGGTGTTGTGTACTCGTCTGGAAGGTGTCGAGGTTGGGGTCGGACCCGGAATGTTCCGGAGTCGGACCGAAGGTGGTGTCCGAGCCGGAGGTGGGATAACCTTTTGGGAGTCGGCAAGGAGAAGGTGACGGAAGGGAAGTAGGGCTCCAGAAGTCAGGTTCGGAGTTCCGGGAGCCCGGAGCGGAGGTCGGGATTGTATGGATATGACACATGGAGAAAAGGGAAATCGACCATGGAATAGAAATAGAGAGAAAAAGGAAAAGGGGAAAGGAGGGATGGGGAGTGATAGCAGGGGGAGTGGAGTGGGGCAGTGCAGTGCGGGGTGCGGGGTGGGGTCAGGTGGGTGTGCCCTGACATCACCCCCCCCTTAAGCCACTTTGCCTCGAAGTGGCTGGGTGGTTCTCTTTTTCTCTCCCTGGGGCATGGGGGTGCATACGATGGAACTCCTCAACTAGGTCTGAGGCGTGGGTCAGATGGTCGCATGTGAGCCATTGGTTTTCCGAGTGTGGCCAGCCTGTATACTTTACCAGGTACTGGAGTTTTCGGCGTAGCCACTTAGAGTCCAGGATTTTCTCGACCTTGTACTCCTCTTCTCCATCTACGAGGTCTGGGCCTGGGTGGGGGTCGGCGGGGCATTCCGCGATTTCATCAGGGCAGTGCGGTCTGATGTTCGTCACAGATACAACTGGGTGGATCCCTCTTTGTCGGGCGGTGAGGCGGAGTTTGACAGCGGCAGGGGAGATGACTTTAACAATCGTGAAGGGGCCAGTCCATTTATGGTCTAGCTTCTTGGTTGGGTGGTGTCAGGGACTCGTCCGGGGTCGAGGGGGTCCGGGTATAGCGTCCGGGACCGAGAGCCTGGCGGGGGCGGATCGGGCGTGCGTACTGACAGGCCCGATGTGGGACAGCGGTCCCTGGCCACTTAGACTGAAGTGGAAAGTTGAGAAGAAGGCTACTTCTTCGGTTCCCACTTCAGGTTCGTTTATATACATGCGGCTTGGATCACATGACGGGTGCCACGTCACCCTCGCACACAGCCGTAACCACCCGGGTGTCTCCGTGGGAGATCCCGAGGGTATCCGGTGCAGGCGCGCGTGCTGGGCACAGCGGGAAGTCGCCCGAGGTGCCCGGGCCGGGTACATGGTGGGTGCGCTGCAGATGGGTCAGTTGTACATTGATACAGAGAAAGTCGTCCGTGTAGAATAAAGAGAGAATAAAGGAGAAGTAAGATAAGGCGAAACTGAGGAGGGGAGGATGAGGGGGAAGAAGGGAAAGGGGGAGGAGGTAAGGAGGGGTGGACCGGCGGGGTACCGGGTCAGGTTGGGCCAGGTGGAGCCGGGTCAGGCGGGTGTGCCCTGACAGGTGGTCGGTTGTGTAATTTTGGGTGCTGAGCCAGACCCGGTCGCCCTCTTGGTATGTAGGGGCCGCCTCACGGTTCCGGTCATAGTAGCGGGCCATCTCATCCACCACGTGCTCTAGTGCTGCCTTTGCCTCTTCCTGCATCTTCATCATCCTTGACAAGAAGGCATCAGCAGCTTCTACCTCGGATGTGCATGTGGGCTCTGTTCCCATCCTGGGGTGTTGGCCAGTATCGAGTTCAAAAGGGGTGTGGCAAGTGGAGGAGTGGACACGGTTGTTATAGGCGAACTCCGCTAGTGGGAGCCAGTCCACCCAATCGTCTTGGCAGTGGTTGACAAATACTCGGAGGTAGGCCTCTACCTCTTGGTTTACTCTCTCCGTCTGCCTGTCTGCCTGGGGGTGGTAGGGCATTGAGGGGGTGAGCTTGACGCCAAGGAGGTCTGCAAGTTCCTTCGAGAATTGTGAGACAAAGGCGCTCCTGTCAGGGACCAACCTGGGGTCGAGAGCATCCAGGTATATTGCCTGGGGCTGAGGGCCCAGTAGGGTGTAGTGCGAGCGTGTGTAACAATGGGCCCGAAGCAGACAAGGGTCCCTGGCCACTTAGGCTAAAGTGGGAAGTGTGTTATTATTATTATCAAGGGGAATGTAACCTACTTGCCTAAAGTGGGAAGTGTGAGAAGAAGGTTGCTTCTCAGTTCCCACTTAGGCTGTGTTTATATACATGTAGTTAAGGCCACGTCATCTGCGCACACAGCCATGTCCGTCCGGGTGTCTCCGCGAGAGATCCCAGGAGCGCCCGGTGTCAGTCGAGAGCGGACCTCTTGTTCGCGGTGTGTCAGACGTAAGGTCCGCTGCGTGTGTGGTCAAGAGTGAGGCGGACAGTGGAGAGAATTCGAGTGAGGAGGACGAGGGTAAGGACGAGCAGAGGACAGAGGAAGGGTCGGAGGGAGCAGTGGGTGATGACGGCGGCGATAACGGCACTGGAGATGAGGCCATGGACGTGGAGGATTCCAACATTGGTTCGCCCTCGTTGTAATCTAGATCCTTCTCCCCACCTTTTTCTCTTTCTTTTTTTTTTTTGTTAATTAATTCCTCGTCCACTTCGAACTAAGCGTGATCAGGGCCCGGCTTGCCTGGGTAGCGTGAGTGGAAATCAGTAACCAACTCTGAGGCATGTCCCAGCTCAGTAGCCAGTAACCAGGAAGTCTCGTCGTCTGTCCCTTCATAACCTAGCCAACGTACCAGATAGAGTAGCTTACAGTTGCGGCGGCGCCGGTCGACCTTGGAGTCTAAAATCTCAGAGATCTCATACTCGGGTTCTCCATCGACCTCGATCGGTGGCGGTGGAGTTTGTACGCAGTTGGGAATGGTGTTTGGGGTAGACGATTCGAGCTGAGAGACATGGAAGACAGGGTGGACAGATTTCAGGGTATCAGGAAGTCGGAGGGTGTGGGAGTGTGTACCAGGTTGCGCGATGATCTCGAAGGGCCCAAGGTTCTTTTCCGAAAGCTTTTTCGAAGGTCGAGTAGAGCGGAAGTACTTAGCTTTGACATAAACTGAACTACCGACTTCAAATAGCGGGGCGGCCATTCAGCGAGCATCGGCGGGACCTTGGTAATGTTCTTGAGCCCGACGCATTTCCTCACGAAGAAACTGATGCAGGGAATCAAGGTCCACGGAGTATTCTTGGGCATGGGCAGAGGAGAGGTCTCGTTCGGGATGGACGGAGATGGTTGGGTGATAACCCTTGTTGGCGAAGAATGGCGAGACGCCGGTAGTAGCACTCGGTGCGTTATTGTAGGCGAACTCAGCGAGAGGGAGCAACTCAGACCAGTTGTCCTGTTGATAGTTACAATAAACGCGTAAGTACTGCTCCAGTGTCTGATTCATGCGTTCCGTCTGGCCATCGCCTTCAGGGTGATAGCCAGAGGTGAAATGGAGTCGCATGTCAAGGGCCTTACCCAAAGAACGAAAGAAGTGAGAGACGAACTCGGACCCTCTATCGGAAGTAACATGTGCCGGAACCCCATGTTTAGAGAAGACGTGAAGGAGGAACAACTTAGCTAGTTCGGGTGCCGTGATAGTATTGTGGGTCGGGATAAAGATGCATTGTTTAGAGAGACGATCCACGACTACTAGTATGGCGGTGAAACCGGCGGAAGACGGAAGTTGTTTGATGAAGTCCATGGAGATAGAGTTCCACGGGCGTTCGGGGATGGGGAGTTGCTTTAGCAGACCGTAGGGCTTGTGGCGCGGAGCCTTGGCACGGGCGCAGGCGGTACAGGAAGAGATGTAATCTTTGACAAACGAGCGAATGCCTGGCCAAGTGTACTCTCGACGGATTAGGTCGAGGGTGCGGCTTTGCCCAAAGTGTCCAGACAGGGGGTGATCATGCTTATACCTCAGAATCCGCAGGCGGAGATTGTTAGCGTCTGGCACATAGATGCGGTTGTCTAACCTAAGCAAACCATTATTGTCTAGTGACCAGCGTGAATCTGCGGGAATCGGGGAAGTGAGGTGTTGGGCAATGGCGGGGTCGGCGGGAAGGGCGGCAATGATGTCCTGATGGATGGCCTCGACGTCGACCAGTGTGCCTGCGTGGAGAACAGGGGTGGCAAGGCAAGTGGCTCGAAGGGACGACGCAAGCTGTTCCTGGGTGAAGACCGGGCAGAAGTTTTGCAGGTTGACGCGGGCGTAGTCCCTATCCCCCTCTTTGGGATAGACGTCCCAGCGTCTAGTCAACGCATCAGGCTTGGCACCGAGTCTACCAGGACGAAAACGGACAATCATGTTGAATTGGGAAAGGAACTCAGACCAGCGGGCTTGCCGGCGAGTGAGGAGTTTCGTGGTGGAGAAGTATTCCAGATTTTTGTGATCCGTGACGACGTCGATGGGGTTGGCGGAACCTTCAAGATAGTGACGCCAGGAACGGAAGGCTTCATAAATGGCTAGGAGCTCCTTGTCGTGTGTGTCGTAGTTGAGTTCCGGTGCCATCAACGTTCGCGAGCGGAAAGCGACAGGACGTATCTCTTCATCAGTACAACGAATAGAAATAATACCTGATATCGCATAGTCCGAAGCGTCAGTTTCGATGATTAGCGGGGCGTCGGGGACCCAATGCATCAAGATAGGAGCGGAGGTGAAAGTGTCCTTGAGGCGTTGGAAGGCGGAGCGACAGTCGTCAGAGAATACCCAGGGTACTCCCTCACGAGTGAGGTGGGTGAGAGGAATCACAATGTCGGAATACTCGTGAATGAAGCGGTGATAGAAGTTAGCGAATCCCAGGAAGGATTGGATATCCTTTACTTTACGCGGCTCGGGCCAGTCCTGGATGGCTTTAATCTTCTCTGAGGACATGGACAATCCATTTGGCGAGAGAATGTACCCGAGGTACTCCATCGTGTCAGTATGGAACTCACACTTCTGCGGATTGGCAAACAAGCCGTGAATGCGGAGCCTACGCAGGACCTCGCAAACATGTTCCTCATGTGAGGCCATGTCAGCGGAGTAGATAAGAATGTCGTCAAGGTAGACTACCACACACACATCGAGAAGATCAGCGAAGACGGAATTCACGAACCGCTGAAACGCCGCAGGGGCGTTTGACAGACCAAAGGGCATTACAAGCCACTCATAGGAACCGTAGCGCGTGCGGAAAGAGGTCTTCCACTCGTCTCCAGCGGCGATGCGTACCAGGTGGTAGGCATGCCGGAGATCGAGCTTCGTATAGACTTGGGCACGGCTTGGGGCGTCTAGGAGGTCAGAAATTCGTGGGAGTGGATAGCGGTCTTTCTTCGTGATCTTGTTGAGGCCTCTAAAGTCGACGCAAAGATGGAGGGAACCATCCTTCTTGCGGACAAAGAGCACGGGGGCGGTGTGGGTGGAGGATGACGGGCGGATGAATCCCGACGCCAAGTGCTCATCGAGGAAGGTGCATAGGGCCTCAAGTTCAGAAGGAGAGAGAGAGTACAAAGTACCCAGTGGTGGATGCGTACCTTCCTCTAGCTCGATCTTTAGGTCGAACTCACGGTGCGGTGCAAGCGTATTGGCTTTCTTCTTGCTGAAGACGTCTGCAAACTCATGGTACGCCGTTGGTACGGCTGTGAGGTCGATAGGCTCGGAAGGGACAGATGGATTAGTAGCTGCAGCACGCAGCTCACTGAATAGAACAGAAGTGCTCACGGCAAACGCTACCGAGCCTTCAAGTCGACAGGCCTTGGTGAAAACCTCGGTGCTGACAAGCTCGATAGGCGGCGCATGGCTAACGGATGGTCGCGGTGTGTCGACAGACGGAATGCTTACTGACGGATTGGGATCCAGAGGTTCAGCGGAAGCGCTTATAGGTTCTAGGTGGGATTGTGTCGGTGCTTGGAAGGTTATACTACTCGATACCCAGTCAATCGACGGATTGTTGCGGGTGAGCCAGTTATGCCCAAGTACCAGAACACACGTGCCATCTAGTGGAGTGACGTAGAAAGTCGACGGGATGACGACACCGGACGGAAAGCGGAGCGGAAGGTTGATGGCCTGCGTAATAAGGTTATTAGTAGTGCCATCAAACAGGCAGAGTTGAAGCGGGTCAACAGAGTAGGTTTCTGTCAGAGACCAGATTCGAGACGAAGGGATGTCTCCGTAACGGAGGGCTTCGGCCTCAGCGACTTCTGCCAAGAGCGCTGTGCCTAGTGACACGTCCGTGCCCTAACTTACTGACTGGCAATTAGAACCTAGGGGGGTAACTCTAGTTGATTTTTCTACTGGGGCGTAACCTATGTACAAGTGGGATATATATGGTTACAGCGGAGACGGTTCCGCAATTGGCGGAGCCGAACGGAGCGGAGCTAACGGGGTTTAAACATTAGCCGACTGAATATTACCGACGAGTCGGTTCACGGGGTTAGCGGAAAGGCAGGCGATAACCCAGAAACGGAAAGGAGGGATAGGCCCGAAGGTGGGCTCTGCAGGGCAGGCGAGTGTATTGCCCAGCAGAGGCGGGGGTGCGCTAGCGGACGTCGGAGCTGTCCGGAAGTCTTCGGGGCTCCGTACTTAGGGAGGCGTAGGTAATAAATTGAAATGAGGGGGTGGTGACCATCGAGGGACGCCGAGAGGATTGCGGGATACGGGGGCTCCGAGGTTAGTGAGGGAGGAGCGGAGTTGGAACGGAGGGATCGGAGGGACCGGAAGTCGATGGCCGGGGATGGATATGACAGTTTCGAGACGGTTCTGATTAACAAAACTACTATCTACAAAACAATCGGATGAGCCGGAGTCCACTAAGGCGGGATAAATCCCTCCAGGCAGAGTGGTGGCGACATAGGCGGATTCCGATGACAAAGGAGGAGAAACAATGGAAGGAGGAAATATTTTTGAGCCGGGGGCATTCCCCCTTGAATCAGGAAACAAATGAGAACCAGGGGCATACCCCTTTGAAGGCGAAACAAGTGGAGAGCCAGGGGCATTCCCCTTTGAAGATGGAAGTCGACCATAATCAGACACAAAAGAAATAGGAACGGAGAGAGAGTTAGAGGAAAGAGCGGACGCGTTAAGGCGAACCACTCGAAGCGCACTTTCACGATTGTTACGACCATTCGAGAGTGCTGGACTCGAAAGATCGACGACTAGTTTTTTGCCTCGTCAGAGGCGTCGAGTTCGGCGTCGGGCACCTCGGCGATCGCCTGACGGGCCTTAGTCGCGTTGGAAGATGATTTTCGACAGTCCCTTGCCATGTGGCCAGGCTTGCCACAGAAGAGGCAGAGTTTGTTGTCGACTCAGCGTTGACGCTCTTCAGGAGTGAGCTTACCGTCTTTACTGAGTTTTGTCGAAAGGTCGGAGGTGAAGGAAGTAGGCTTAGCGCCGGACGGCTTGTCCTTAGGCGCCTTACTACCAGAGGCGGAAGCGGAGGAAGGAAGAGACGACGAGGTCGAAGAGTTCTTGTTGCCGTCAGATTTGGCGGGCTTAGAGGATGACGGAACGGAGGGAGAGGCGGCGTTGTTGCGGGAGGGTCGTACGCTGTCTTGGCGGCATTCCCAGTAATGGGTGTCAAGTTCCTGCGCAAGATCACGAAGATCCCACAACGAATCAGGCCTACCAGATCGATAGATCTCATCTTTAAGGCGATCAGGCATCCCATCATAAAAAAGTGATTGAAGCGCGCCTTCACCGTATCCGCGTAACTGTGAAGCGTAACGGTTGAACTCAACGATGTATTTACTAATCCTTTGGTTGTCCTTCATGACCAAGTTTTTTAATTGATGCTCCGCGTCGCAGGCGGGATTGTGTGAACCGAAGTTTTTGCGGAGTTCCTCAATGAAGTGTTCCCAGTCGTCTTCCCAGGGAGGTGCTCGACCACCAGGCGTGCGTAAGAGATCGGGTTCGAACCAGTTGAGCGCGGAGCCCATTAGGAACGACTGAGCATAGATAACCTTCTTACGGTCGGAGCTAAATGCCTGAGGACGATCCCGGAAATTTAGTTGACACTGAACTAGGAACGTATGGAGCTTTCTTTGGTCCAACCCATCAAACTGGTCAGGCTCGCGCACCTTCGTGCGATAATTGTCAATCGAGGCGGGTGGCGGAGGTGGAGGTGGCGGAGGTGGCGGCTGACGAGGGACGTTGGATTGGGCGAGAGCCGCAATGGCTCGAGTTAACTGAATCAGGATGCTAGCCTTGTCTTGCACGTTAGCAGGATCATCAGGGTCAGGGTTGTTACCAACAGGACCATCAGGGGGCGGAACAACTGGGTCAACTGGTGGTGGAGGCCTTGACGAAGATGGCGGAGGACGAGGTGCGGAAGGGTCGGGAACTGCGGTGGCGTCGACATCGCCTTCCACTTCAGCCTCAGATCGGGACCTTGTAAAAACAGGCGTCGACGATCGTTGGCCTCCGCAGTCAGCTGTGAAGCTAGCGAAGGGTGTGTCGATGTCGAGGTCGTAGTCGTCAGGAATCCCGAGACCAGATTGGTGCTGTTGTGTGGAGGTGGATGGCTCGCGGGTCTGCGAACGAGTTACGTAGTGTCTAGAAGCCATTTGAACGCGCAGTGAGTTCGAATATACTGTCAGAAACTATGTTCGAGGTGATCGTGGGAAGCGGAGCGGAGTGCGGCGGCATGAGTGGTCACTTAGCTAATGAACTACTCCGTTGCAAGGCGTCGTGGGGTTGAGACTTTGGCTTCAACGACTTGGCCAGAGCATTGCGCCACGCGTTCTAGGCTGTCCCGTATTTCACGTTAGCAGGGAAGACCTTGCGGCGACGTTGACTCAAGCGAGGATGCAGTAGAGAGGCGAACTTAGGATGCAAGTACTTGGGGGGGAATTCTAGTCGATATTCGAACTGAGGTACATTGACAGTAAACTACAAGTATAAATAAGAAAGGAGAACAGAGAAGGGACCGGTTGGTCCGGCGCGGGATGGGAGCGGGATGATAAGTACGACAGAACTAAAAGGGCGATGCGGACCAGGGTAATGGAACAGAAGAAAAGAATGGAACAGAGGACGGTGAAGTTGGGAGGCAGAAATGGATAGGCCGACAATATAGGCGCACGGATCAGAATGTCAATATACGTATAAATCAAATATCAATAGAGGAATAATCAATTGTCAATAAAGGAATGTCAATAAGGAGCGGATCACGGCGACCATAACAACCGCTAGTTAGTTAAGCGAATGAATAGAGTAAAACGGTATCGGCCGAATGGCTGAGGACCCAAGTGGTGGCGGGAGAACGAAGGAGGCGCTGCTATGGGCCGTAGAACGGGAACCACTATCAGCGCCGCTAAGTGATGGGCAATGGCAAGATTAACGGGCGCGAGTAACGGCGCGAGGGTGGGGGTGCAGAAAGTGGTAGAGGGGCGGGGACTTTGCGGGGCCGTGACAGAACGCCCCACTGACCCCCGCCCAGGCCCAGACCTCGTGGATGGAGAAGAGGAGTACGAAGTAGAGAAAATCCTGGACTCTAAGTGGCTATGCCGAAAACTCCGGTACCTGGTAAAGTATACAGGCTGGCCACACTTGGAAAACCAATGGCTCACACGCGACCACCTAACCCATGCCTCAGACCTAGTCGAGGAGTTCCATCGGACGCACCCACATGCCCCAGGGAGAGAAAGAGAGAACCGCCCAGCTGCTTCAAGGCGAAGCGGCTTAAGAGGGGGTGATGTCAGGGCACACCCCACCTGACCCTGTGCCACGCTGCCCTACTCCGCTCCCCACTATCACTCCCTGTTTCTTCTTTTCCCTTTCCTTCTTTCTTTCTATTTCCGTTCCACAGTCAACTTCCCCTTCTCTATGTATCACTACACACCTAACCCCACTCCCCCAATCACCACGCCCGCCGCGCGCATTCCTGCTCACAGAGCGGCACACCTCCGAGATCTCCCGCAGAGATACCCAGGGAAGTGCAGCTGTGTGCGGAGATGACGTGGCTCCTCCCATGTGACCCCAACCGCATGTATATAATAGTGCCTGGGGTGGGAACAGAAGAAGCAGCCTTCTTCTCAACTTCCCACTTCAGGTAAGTACTGTAGCTTCTCCCCTTTAATGATAATACAACTTCCCACTTCAGACTAAGTGGTCGGGGACACTCACCCCGCGACGGGACCGCCACTATGCATAGCTGACATCTGTCCCATCAAGTCCCTCGCACCGGGACCTCGCCGCTTTCGGAGCTGTCCCTGACAAGCAGCCTATGCTATGATAGTTCCCATTGAAGTCCAAGACCATGTTGGAGTCGGTGACAGTGGAGACAGTGGAGACAAGATGATGGTGATGGGGTTGATGAAAGCGGACAGGTGATCTGGGATGAAGAACTGTATAGTAGACACACTCTCAGGGCTCGCAGATTTATCAGCGGTAAGCCCGAGTTTAGATTCAGTTTAGAAAATTGACTTTAGGCCAATTGGGGCTCTTGAGCCCCAAGTCAAAGTGGCCGGTTTAGATGCAGTTTAGGTCCAGTTTTGTCACTCACATGCCACTTTAGAAATTTCACTTTGGATCCACTTTAGTCAACCGTGAAACCCCCTATTGGGATTCAATGTGTCTACTCAAGTAAATACTCATTCTTCGATTTAGTCCACCACTATCCACGCAATCTCCACCATCCGAGTTCAAACGGCCAGAGGCAGCTCTCCTCCCAGATGAAGTAGTAGATCTATGGGTATCCGGGGACAGTTCTTATGCTTGGACAGACCTGTGTATTCTTGAGGGTGCAGTGAGACGAGATATCCCCTAACTATTGGGCCCTGCCGCTCCAATGCCTGTATCTAGTCTGTATTGCTTGCGTTATGATTTGGTCATGGTTGTGTCTGCCCTCGAGTATCTCTCGGTTCGGTGTACTGCATGTGGCGCCACACTCTCGGCCGCACGATGACAGAGTCGGATACTGCGACAGAAAATTAATGATGCTGCCCTCACGGGAGCCTACCACTGGGACAGCAAATCGCCATGATATGTATATTGTTCTCTTGTGGCTCATCATCAATTAATTAAGTTCAACCTTTGCTTATTCCGATTTGAAGGTCGGTCTTCATGTTGGGCTCCACTCCAAAGTTAGTCCCAAAGCGCTGAGGTCGGTCATAATGTAAAGCCAATTGTTCGCCAAGGCCAGGGACAAGATTACGAGACTAATGTGAGAAGGAATGAAATACAGATCCCGGATTCCGTAGGTTGGCATATTGTACTGGGTCTCATAGACGATGCCATGACTGGATGGACGATTGAACTGATCGAGCTATCGTCATCAGCTCCCAGGTAAGTAGAGAACCGGGGGATGAGACAACGGTCCAAGCCTAATCAAGCTAGTCCATCGTGTCGTGCATGGTAGCCCCCAGACTGAACCATGCCCTGGCGAAGCAGGAAGCGAGTCTTGAGCTCCTAGATAAGCTGGCGCCTTTACGCATAGATCAGCCTCACGGTGCGCCGACATGGAAGTGTTAAACCTTTAAAACCATCAGGCAAAGTGTTCCAAATTAAAACAGATCCACTATTCGATATCCCTTTCAACTATGTGTATCGATGCCTATCCAATCCCTACCCTACCACTAATCCCGTTCAAGAAGGTGTCCAATGTTATCGTAGGCATCAAATTCTCATCGATCTATGCATGCGCACCTTGATGGCCGGGCTTCTGCATGCAAGGTCTGGTCTACGGCTCTGAAAGGACGCCAGAGGGACCAGGGGTGGAAGCGCTGAGGATTGGTTACGCTTAGAGAGACCTAAGGCCCAATAGCAAAAGCAGGCTTGCCGACTGTTAATTGCTGGAGCTTGATATCATCATTATTAAGCTAGGGCATAATAATCAAAGTGCCTCTGTGATGGGGAGGGGGTTGTTTACGTTGATGTATGGCATTTGGTCAACATCGTAACCTACCGATTTTATCACGAAGATTTGGGAAGCTCACCTAATGCATGGGATTGTCATCTCGGAGGAATTGGCAAAAGGAGCATTCGATTGAGGAGAGACTTGGCTCCATCTTGCTTGACGGTACGTACTAACTGAATGTCACAGGGGACGAACGTCGAAAGGAGATGGACAGTTACTGGGTGGTCACAAAGACGGAGCCAAGACAAAAAATCGTTGTTTGCATGATGATGTCATCTGTCGACTACTTAATTGCATCGGAATTCTTGAATTTCAGGACGAAGAAGGGCGTGCGCGAGTATGACATCAAATAATAAAAGAGCCTCGGGGATTTATAGCAAGGGGCACCGAACACTCAGCCTATTTCAGTAAAATTCTGATAACCCCCCCATTGTCCTGAAGTATTTATAGCGTTTGGGCACGAAGTAGCGGAAAACATCTCTTGGAGTTTGTAATTAACGAGTCTCAATGCAAACAAGATACTCGATCCATGAACTACTGTTGAAACGTGACGTTATATATTTATCCTTCCGAAGATCTTATCGTTCCTGGAGAAGGCATTCCTAGAAGCACTTTCTGGAGATTATGCTGTCTTCTCTTTAAAGCATCGGCCTTCACCGGCGTCCCTTGCTGGCTCTTGACATTCTTCCAAATCCTTCTCGCATCCATTTTTGCACTTGACGGCGCACGGTAGTGCACGGCGTAGACTCTATAAGCATAGATCAAAGTGAGCACGATAACGCTCACACTCCGAGCCTCGAGAGGGGTCATCAACTGGACTGCGCTTCCTTGTAGTAACGGCGCCGACCAGCTATCCTTGTCTATGTTCCCAAAGAGGAAGGGCGCGTTTGAGATGAGGAATCGTTGGATAGGGCGTATGAGGGGTGTGAACCATCAAGAACCCATAGATGAGGGAGACACACTCCCACTCCATATGTCCAAGGTTCCGAGGAAGGAACCACTTGGGGTGTTTGAGCGAAGAAAGGGAGGGGTGGTGAAGGACCAATGCGCTGAGAAGACGTTCAACGTTCCTGCCAGTACACCTCCCCCTGCTGAAGCCACAGCACCTAAGAGGAGTTGAAGGAACAGAGATGATCGCAATTGTGGGTGAGTAGGGTGCGTGAGAGCGAGATGGATCGAGGAAGTGATACCTCCTGTGCGGAGGATGGCATCAACCATGGGGAGAACTGTGTCAATAAATTTGAGGAGGGAAGGGGAAGGGAACGCTTGGGAGAAGAGAGTGGAGAGAAAGACATGAGGGGTTTAAGTAGTTGATGTATGGGTGAAGCGAGAGGATTTGAGGCGGTGGGAGAGAGAGCAGGGAATGGACGCCGAGAGTGCCGCCCAGCACTGTCGTCATTGTCCGCCGGCATATCAAATACGATAAGGGTGTTCAAGTGACATGTACACCAATTGTTAGGACACACGACGGTGGATTTACTGGTTATATCGAGGAGATACCACTCACCATTAACAGGAACCCTGCATATTCTGCCGCACGATCTATCTTCATAAACTGTTCCTAATGCCTGTGCACGGGCACAGAACGCAAGGCTTACTCGAGCAGCATGAAGCGTCGTGATCCACGGATAGGGGAATAATGTGGGATGAACGAGTCCGGTAGTAACAGCGTGCGTGAGCTGGGCAATAAGAGTGAACAAGTACTTGAGCATCTACTTCAGAACAAATCGAGGACCCAGATTAAAAACAAGGGGCTAAAAAGGTCTAAATTCCTTGGAGGGCGTCGCTTGGGGTTTGGACAGTGTCACTGGGGTTTGTAGACCTGTGGGGTGTCACGAGAGCGGGCAGAGATATCGTGGGAAGCCGTGCTCCGTCAAGTGGAGGGCATGCGGGGTCTTATGCATTTCCATGATTAGCGCTAGCCCATGTTGAATAGGCATGCTGAATGTCTCCGTACCAGGCATGTACCACGACTGTCTTCGAGGCGATCGTGCCAATTCCCAATTATTTTTTGACTTGTATTTACATAACTAATTGATTATTTTCATTTGTGAGGCTGAGTGTGAATCTGTCCACCTGTCACTGCGAGTATCTTCATTTGTCTATAACGCGCTATAGCTGCGACATGCGCGACTGTGCGACCTCCCAATTATCTCCTGTCTTGTACATTTGATTGATTGGTTGATTTCGTGAGGCCGAGTGCGAGTCAGTTCATGCATAGGCAAATTCTTTCCGCAGCTGCGCCTCTTTTATATTGCTTTGCTATACTTATATATAATCACGGCGAGCACCTTGCTGCTTCCACGAGTGGAACGCAAATGTGTTTTTTAACCCCGAGCATTTCGACTAACAAATATAGGCATGTGTAATGGCCTCGTATTCAAAGATGCAACACTGACATCACAATGAAAGGTCTCAACTCCTAAGCAAACAAGACACTGAAGAGTAAGTGAGCTATCGCGCCCTGTCATCTTTCATCGGCTCTGTATCTCTAGTTGACCCACCTTTGCCTCGCAGTTCAAAACGACAGTTTGGAAACGACGTATCCAAGTTCAGCAGACTCATGCTGACCCCAATCATTGCTGCGTTGCACCGGGCTGGCCCATCTCTGGCACTGATCTTCATTATCCTAATGGCAGTGGAGACCATATGGCAGAATTTTTCTGGGGTCAAATCAGGCACTCCGCTCCCTGATAATGCAATCGTGTCTGGTCTATACGGCCCCGGTTCCTGGAGGGTGTTCGTATTGTCAAGCTGGTTTGCGGTGTGGAAAACTATATCACAGAACGCCTCGCCAGGCTTCGACCCCGACCTAATGGCGTCTACAATAATCATAATTACGTCCTCCGCCGATTTGATCCGCCTTTGCGTCCGTATTGAGAAGCTGGAAGCGTTTCCTCCACACTTGTGGCATTGGTTCATTGCCGCAGCATTATCAACTCATTACGACTTTGGCGCTGCGTTTATTGCAAGCATTGCCCGGATCTACTTCCTCATCCCAAAAGCTTGTGGCGCCCTCTGAGCATAATCCTGGTGAGGATGCTATAGACACCCCCAAAGCCTCGATACGTTCTCTAGGCTTGTGGATCATCAATTTAATATCAGCCTTTTCCGCTATGACGCAGTATGAACGCATGATTCATCGTATCCCTGTCCATTCACTACCGCCTTTCGTTGATGGTTCTCATCCTGCTCTATCTATGGAACGCCTTCAAATGTGGTCGGTTTGGGGTTGGCGAGTTCACTCAAGGTTGCTCATGGGCCAATTCATCAATAGTACTGATTCTTTCAGACTTTCCATAATTGGGGCGGCACTGGCAATGGCCCTCTACATGGTGTTTCTCTACGTCATTGATTGGGATACACTCAGACAGACGAACTGGGTTAAAAACATTTTCAATATCACCCGTCTCTGTTTTTTTGGCCATTCCGGCTGTCATTTTCCTCCCTCTGTTCCCGACTGTCGTGTGCTTGCTGTTGGCGCTAGTCTCCGGCACCGAATGGCTCCCAGAATCTGGGATTTCTTGGTCGGAGCTGGACCAACTTGCCGCAATGATCGGCTTCATCTTGCCCAAATTATTCGAGCTTCTCCCTCCCGTCCTCAAGCGTTTCGGCATAAACTGGGAAGTGTGTTTGTTCAAGTGGCTCAGGCCGTGCGCGCCAAATTGGCTCCGACAACGTATGCCACAAGAGCCCGACAGTGACGTTTCCGACTCGGGGGCGGTGGCCGATGGCGGTGGACTGAACGACATGATTCGTTCACAGCAGTTGGTGTCAAATGTGAGCCAGCATATGGAGGGGACGTCAACTAATGTATCGCACCGAGGGAACACACCAGAAGTCACTCAGAATGTCGAAGCACACGACCGGACGTCTAACACTCTAACCCCAGAGAACGTTGCACCTGTCCAACTGGATGGTCCAACCATTGCAGCGTCGGATGATCATGGACCTTCCACAGTCCGGAAGCGTTTAATCCCAGACGCCGTCCAAGTCAGGCACGTACATTCCGACCCAATGTGTATTCTTAATTAAATACTCATTCTTGATTAAGTCGTCGACACACCTTAGAATCATCGTCCACCCAATCACTTCCCCTATCTTCTGGTTCTTCACCCAAGCTCAAGCGGTCGACATGTTGATTTTCATCGCGTAAGCCCACAAGTTTATTAAGGCAGCCTTTTTCCCAGATGGATATTTATTTCCTGCCGCCCCAGTGCCATATTTATGTTCGTATAGTGGTTTGGTTTCTGGATTGCCTGCTAGTCATGGTTGTGTCTGCACTGTCTGTTTGTCTGTCTGTTTTTTTTTCTCCTTTGCTGTAATCTTCCTCGTGGACGCTTCTCGCTCTGGTATACTGCCATTGAGCGCTGACATAACACGAATGATAATCGATCACATCATGTGTAATACTCATTGCGCAAAGAATCAGATGTAATTTGCTCTCGGTACGTCCTCCGTAGATTAGATGCAATGATGCTACGACCACACCTCCCCCATGCATGTTTGGCCAATCGCCAAACGATACAACATATGTAGGTACACGATCTTTCCGCAACGCTCTGACTGACACTGCCGTGTACATTGCGAATCACCGGCTGATATTTCATGTGATATGATTGATCTGCCGGATCCTATGGAATCACGATATAGGGGGTTTTCAGCCGTTCCCATGATTGAAGTGAAACTATGCAACATCCCATTACCTAACAATGCACCCATTCCAGGTCTATACATACGGCTCCGGTTCCTGGAGGCTCCAAGTGTTGTCAGCTAGGTGTGCGACATGGGAAACTTTCGCTGTCGAAGTGGCAGCCGAATCGAGAAACTTGGAACGCTTCCCCAATATTTTCGTCGCTGCAGCAATGTTAACGTACCCATTTCGGTTTTGGGGCTGCATTGACTACATCCTCTGCCCAGCCTGGCACCGGATGACTATGATCCTGATGATGAAGGCATCCGGGGCCCCAAACCCAGAGTCTAGTACATGCAATCTTCCCCATATAAAACTCGATATGCTCACGGTTAGGCTTAATCTACGCTACCTAGCCCTTTCCTCGCTGTCGGACAGACTTAACCGAAACGAAAACTTACACGGCTTGCGTTCTTGAGGGGGAACGCAAGATGTGGTCCTAACACATTGGGTGCTTGGTGTTGACGTAGCAACCCGACGTAGTCACACATAATATTGCGACTACCCGCACTGGCGGCGGGATGGATTCTATTATCTCTCTAACCTCATGTTGCGCGCCACTTTGTACCCTTTTATCCTGGCTGGCCACCCGAATATGTATATAATGTCCGCGACTTGGCCAGAGCACGATATCTAACTGTCAGTTTGATATCACGCTCAGACAACCCACTGCCGGCTGATAACACTTGGCTAGGTTAGTCTGTTTTCTGTTATTCCGATATATGATACCGTATTTCAAGGTAGGCACCGCTTGTCTAGATCATATCATAGCTCGGTCATGTATACGTCTACTGTATATGACCCTCGCGCATTGGTCGCTAGTGTTTTTAAAGGTCCAAAGACACTGTGGATGTCGATACATAAAGGTCTTCATGAGGCAAAAGCAGGCTCTCGTTTCAATCAGCAGTCAGAAATATATTAAGTGTTGACGGGCAAGAGACAGCACGCCTGCTGCAAAAACATGGGAGGTATCGCTCATTGGTTCAGATCGAGGTTATATTCGTATGTAGCCGCCTTGATAAATCTGTAGCTACGGCACCATCTCAACGACTCGACAGGCGAGAGCAGGTACTAGAGGAAAGACTGACGCATCAACTGCGGATACCAGTATACTGTAATGAACGATCGTTGACGACATGCTGTAAATAAAGCACAAAAATATTCCTTAATTTAGATGCCGCTGCTATCCCTCCTTTTCTTCACGTATGAACAATCGCCAAATAACAGCATACATATCATGTACGCATGACTCTCACGGACGAACGACGGGTGGTTTTGCAAAATTGCAGATTTTAGTCGGTTCGATTCAAACAAGTACATAGGCAGACTAAGGATGACTCGTTGCCGACAAGTCCGGGTGAGAAGGTTGTCGTGTATTTATTTCACCTTGAAATGCTCCTGGCCTCGGCAGAATCTCGCATCGGAATAGATCATTCAAAATTGGGTTGGACATTGAAGGATCGCACCGGGCGATTAATCATAAATTCAAGGTCGAGACAAGTTCTGCAAGCATGCTACAACAGTCACATTTGATACAAGGTTTCCGAGGACTGTGTTCCGATGAACCCACACTTCACAAACAGTAGAACCCAACATGCCTGAGCCACGTATCAAGGCCGGGAAAGCATGGATTGAGGTCTGCTCTTGGGACGAGGGCGAGAGAGGCGAAGAGAACCGGTTGGGCTACATAAGACGCCGAGTTAGTGACAAATATCAACTTGTCGTTGCAGCTGACCTCATGACAAGTCCCATGGCTTCACCTCTAACATCTTCAATATTCTCTTTCAATCTAGCAGTCGCAGACTTCTTTAAAGGGGAAGCTGCCTGAACGTGTTTGACTGGCTCAGTACCGCGTTGTTTGCTCCACCCAAGGGCACTCCGACGGGTTTTGGAGGCCACGCGTTGACGCGGCCTAGGCTTGCAGGTATCTGTTTCCGCTACTTTAGTTAGTTGACGAGTCTCGAGAGGGTCTATAGTCTGCAATGGCAAATTCGGGTGTAAGGGGGTAAGACCAACGGTAGAGAAGGAACGATCAATCGCAAATGGGGATGTTGGTGGGATGACAGCCAAAGCAGGAGGCGAAATGCATGTAAATGCTTGTTCCATGCTCTCAGTTCGGCTGTGGTGCTGCCTGGGAAGGCGAGGAGCAAACCCCTTCTTTGGAGTACGTGAGCCATATGGGCTTGGGCGAGAGTTTCGCCGCTGTCGTCTGTGGCACAACTCAGACGGCAAGTGCGTGTAAGTCCTCACAGAATAATCATAAAAGGCCCGAAGGGCGGCAGGTTCTTGAGGAGGTTTAAATGCTGAGGAGGAATATGAGCGCTTAATGGCACTGAACAGCAAGGGCACTCACAAGCCAATGCAAAGCGTGAGAAGTCGGTGTCAGCCCAGTCGTGCTTACTCTGCTGAACGATATCGAAAGCCTCTTTGCGTAAAGCATGATACCGGCGCATAATCTCAGTGCTGCTGTCATCGTTATCCCATTCCACGACATCAACTTCAGGCTCGCCTGTCTTGGCATTCACAATCTCAAACCGCATTGAGGGTACTGTCGACACCAGACTAGATACAGAACTCCCGGATGAGTACGGAGAAGCAAGGCCAGGAACTTCTTCCATGATAGTCTCGACTCTGGAACCACGAGAGACAGACCGTCGTCGATGGCCCTGTCCCCTTGCCCTGATCCGATTTCCTGAGGATGAGGAGGCCATACTGGAAGGGCGTGACCCATTCAGAGCTACACTTAGTCGAGTCAGGTCAATGCTCGATTGAGAACCTGAATCGCTACAGTCGGTGGTGGGGGGAGTGTCTGGAGCGGCGGTCGTCAATACAATGGTGGTCGGACGAGAATGAGACTCATTTGAGGTCAGGCTTTGAGCAAAGATGTTTCGCTGTAACTTGGCTGTGGCGGGACGAGAAAAGTTGCATGCAGAAACTATACATTCTTCGTTAACGTCAAGGCAACAGAGGAGGCTAGCCGCGTACCATCCATGGAAACCTCAGAACCCTCCGCGTTCGCAGTCAGAGCGCCAGCTTCAAGGCTTTGCCGCTCGAGGAGACCTTGGTTCGCTTTGACCATGCGCTCTGAACCAAACTTCAAGGGTGATTGGGACGCGACGCTTGGTTTACCCTTTATTAAATGCTCGTTAGATGGGCTACGATCAACTCTGACTCGGAATGCTGGACGCTTCTGCCTGGCTTTAAAGGCAGGGGAAGATGTGAAAGAGTCACCAAGGAGTTTGCGACTGACATGCCCTCCACCCAGCATAGAAACCATCGTATCATCATCCCGAGCAGATGATGTTGCACTTGCCACACTGAATACAGATAAAGGGCGGATGCGACGATTGGCGGCATGGGACCCAAAGAGGTTGCCTTTGGATTGCTGGCCCTCATCACCAAAGATGTAATCGGCGCTGACCGAAGGATCGATGGAGGGATCGAGCAACGAATCTAAATCGCTCCGGGAATCTGGCGCGCTTTCGAAAGAGGATTGTTGTGCGTAACTCGGCGCGTCCTCCGCTTCGCTTGCGCTCGGCGATGCGGTGATAGCAGTAAGCGGCATGCCCTGATAATCAGCTGCGCTCTCCAACATTTTATCACCGAGTCCAGGACGTTCAAACCGAGGCAACGACAAATCACTGGAGAAGCTGTCCACGGACCGATCACTCTGATGTTTTGCCCAGATTGCGCGACCGCCATTTGCTCCCAGCACATTGTATGCATGGGCAATGGAGCTCCCACTGTCATTGGACGACCGATTGCGCTGGTGTCGCCGGTAAGACGCATTGTGAAGACTCACAGGTGGTCCGAGTGAAGTGTTTGACACGGAGTCATCACAGACATGCCCATGAATAGTAGACGGGAGAGGCATTGGAAGGGGAGGAGGCCTGCTCTGAAAATAGAATTGCGATTTCTCAGAATCCGTCGATTTTCTGCCCTTCGCCTTTCGCTCCCTGGGATTGGAGTCATCAACGTTCAGAGAGAAGTCGGTAGCTTGAGAGATGCTTCGCGAATGACTGTTGTCAGTGGTCGCGTAGCCGAAGGGATTGCGTCTGCCAGGCTTGATGATTCGGCCGAGACTGGACATTGAAGGGATACTTGCTAGTGAGTCGCTGTGGGAATGACCTAACGACGGAGCAGGGGGCAATGGGATTTGAGGAGGACCAGCTATTTCATCTCGGTATCCGAACGGATCAGGTACTCCTGAATCGATAATGGATCCAAGAGATGACATGCTCATTACGGATTCTCCACGACTGTGGCCGCTATGGGATGGGGCACAGTCTGTGACTGAGAATCTAGCCTCCCGCTTGGACTCCGTATCAGATTCCAATGAGATACAGCGCTCCCTTTGCGAGGAAGACAATTCAACTATTGACCTCTCTTCCTGTCTATCCAGCTCCGAAGAAAAATTTGGAGATTCCGGGTGGCGATCGCTAGTCCCTAAAGGGTGGATTAAGGAGAGGTCAATGTTCGCAATCCTATATGCAGAACTGTCCGGATCGCCGGCAGAGGGAATCTCGGTGCTAACTTCCGAGGATGAGTGGGCGGGTGGCACTCGAACTGTAAGGTTATTTTGGGAGGACGAGGGGTGGACGAGGGAAAGGTTTAATGTCACCAAGGCGCACATTGAAGCATCCAAATCTTCGAGAAGCTCAATTTCGCGAGCACTTAAGTTACTCGTCTCAGTGTTCGTGCGAGAGTGAAGTCCCTAAAAATGCATTACAGATGAAATGTTTGACGCATAATTGAGTGAAAATACCTTCGTTGGGGGAACGGCGATATTTAACGGCGCTGTTGGCTTGCCAAACTGGAAGCCTGGATTCAGCTCCCCAGTTCGATTCTGCATCGAAAATTATGCATCAAATACCATCCCAAACCAAAACGCATGTCTAAACAAGGACTCACGAAGTTGGCCTTAGGTTCCACGGGGAGCTCCCAGTCCAGTGAGACAGGGGAAGTTGCGCGCGATTCTGACGCAGAGCCAGAATCAGAAAGGAAAACTTGCGGTGTCTTGAAAGCCTCTTCCAACTGTTCTACGAAGCTAAGTCGCACACCACCTTGATTCAGACGGTTAAGTTCACCGGTGAAGTCGAAGCTCTTCTTGCCAGTGTCGTCCTCACGCATATGGTCGCCTTCTTCATCTGAATATGTTGGCTCATAACTGATCCCAGACGGCGCAGTAATCGTTAGGGAAAAATGAGGGCCTGGTAATGAACCAGGAGAGGAGTTCGAGTCCGATGTTGTAACTGGTAGAGACAAGTGATCGGACAAAGGCGACTCAGGGGGCCGAGGGATAGAAAGCGTATCATCCAATGATCGGGTAGAACAGCTGCTTGAGAGGATGACTTGCAACTCATCAGGTATGTCCGAATCTGGGTCGGCCGGTGCCTCATCCTCGGAAGACGAGAATGGCTCCTGTGTTTGCTCAGTGTCATCCGCTTCATCGGTGGGTCCCATTGTGCCGCTGAAACCGAGTTGGCGACGTATCTCTGGTCTTGTAATGGGTCGAAGTTGCTGGTGCAGCGACTCTGCTGATGATTGTTCCCGAGGTTGCTGAGGAACGAGTCTTCGTTTCCTACGGATTGTGACGTTCTTCAACGGACTGTCGAAGCTGACTTGACATGACGTATTGCTTGTGGACATGCCCCGCGGTCGGTCAATGCGAGAGGAACCTCTGACGGTGGCCTCATTCCGAGACGCCACACAGTCATATGGGCGTAGTGAAGTGATGCTCGGCTCTTGTTTAATTAACGATTCGCATGCACCCTTGCCCACGGATATAGGGCCCCGAAGCTCAGACAAACTTCCAGTAAATGGCCCTTTGAACAGATTTTTGGGAGTTTCCTGTGACTTGCCAGAACTAAAAGACGTGTCAACATCAAACGTGCGGTCTGGTTTGACTGAAGACGGAACGTCAGGGTAGCGAATCTGACGAGCACGTTCAATGGTATGAAGCGCGAAAGCAGGCATAGGGTCCGGCGTAAAGTTTTTCGAGTGAGGGGACCAACGTTTTGCGGGGCTTGCCTCAGGAGTTGTACTCAAGTCGAGACGGTTGATCAGATCGTATAGTTCCTCAGTGGCAGCTGTCAACATATTGAGGGGTAGAGCTGAGTTTTGATTAGTTCGGATAGCATGATCCCATGACAGCGATTCGGAGACTCACTCTGACCAGCCCCGTCTAGAATGTCACTAGCAACAATGCCGGTGGGCCGTGGTCGGGCTGCATCTGAAAGAGGCCTCGGACGAGGTCTTCTTTCCGGAGTGTGGCCTGGAACATAAAGATTCGCGTCCTTGATCATCTGTTGGGGTACCTCGGCCAAAGGAGGCAAGAAAGACTCGGAACCACGCGATGGAGAGAACGGATCAACGGCGCGAACTAGCTCAAAAGTTGCTCCATCAACGGCGATCGGCTCTCCATACGACTCAACAGAACCGGTCGAGCCAGATTTGCGAGTGGATGCCTTGGTGTTCATGGTAGAGGGAGAACTTGAACCGCTCGTCATATCGAATATGTTAGACAGCGCCCCACGTTTTCGACGTTCCCCATTCTTCGTATCTTTGTCACGGCTAGGACGCGCAGTCTTCCGAGTCACGGAGCCATGTTGTGAATTAGTAGCTCCCGATGATGTACGTGATGACATTGACGTCCTATGGGAGTCGATGGATGGGCCCCTTGTAGACGCCGATTCCCGGGGGAGCACGCTCTCCCCGCTGGACGCGGAGGAGGCAGAGACAGGACGCATCTTTTTCTCCTCTTTGCCAGGAGATGGAAATTTGATGGTAGGTAATGGACGATTTTCCTCATCTAGGGATGTCTGACGCACACCATTGGCACGAACGGTAGCAGAATGCCTCGAACTAATCGTGGCATTTCTTTGGGGCGACGGTGCGCCAGCCAGCCATGACTCTCCACTACCAACCGCCCGGGCAACGCCCCCTTTCCCTTTGTTCAACTTATTTGCCAGCTGGGCTGAAGTTGCAGGAGAATCGCGACCCCAACCACCTATTCTGGCCATGGAGCGAACTGAGCGCATCGCTCGCACAGCAAGAGATCCACCACGGTTTTGCTCGGGTTCTTTAAGAAGGAATTGTGCAGTCCCAGTGGGGGACAAAGCTGAGTCGGGGGAAAGATATGGGGTGGTCGGACTGAGTATGTACGCGGATGAGATCGAAGTCGGTTGAGACGACCCTTGCGAGACGCTCGATGGCTGTGTACCAGCGACAGTGGCTAATATGGAGGGGTTAACGAAAGGGTGGACTAACATGCGGGTGCCTAAATATCACTTACTGCCTCGACCTAGCTTCTCTTTGTCTTTGGCGTCCTTCTTTCCTAGGCCTATAGTCCACTTCTTTTTCTCGCGCTCCTTTTCGGAATCGATGCTGGCGCGGGGCTTTGTTTCCCTATCGTCCTTTTGGAGTTCCTTTGTGCCATTCGTGCGGTCACCTAAAGCCCACTTGATGGAGTCGAGAGCGACACGAGACTTTTTCTTCTTGACTAGCTTCGGCATTTCATCATTAGATGAGGTTGAGTCCATAAATATCCTTAGCTTAGACGAGCCAAAACGAGATGTTGCTCGGGAAGGCGGTCGCTGAGGCGCACCATTCTCGCACATGGGGATGACGAGTCGAGGAGGAGGAAGTGGAAGTGGAGGTGGAGCTTCATGCAAAACAAGCGTCCTCTTGGGACCTACACGTCCAGGACCCACCCCATCGCCTCCAGGTGTAAGAGGTGTATGAGTTGGTGCTACAGGCGTAGCGGTCGTGAGCCGAATCGATGGGACGATCCGAGGTGTCTCCACCGATTTTGGAGAAGTAGAACGTTTCGACTGGCGTAAACTGGAAAACATCGTTCAGAAACTTAACAAAATGTCGTAAAAATTGGCCTAAAATCGTAGAATAAAACAAGCAATGACGTGTGACCGTCGTCAGAAATTCGTTGCAGAAAGTCGTTAAGTTCAAAAGCGAGCAGAGACGTTAGTATCTTGAGGATCGTGGGATTGAATCGAGTAGACGTAAGATCGTGGAATCGTCTAGTGCGTTACTACGTGAGGATGGCTGTCAGTATCCCCGTCGGCGTGGGGAGAATATTGTCAGCAGCTGGAGCACCAAAGCGTCAAAGGCTTCGCTGAAAGTGCATGTGAGCCTTAGAAACGCGTGTAAAGCTGTTGGCCACACACAAATATGCCTCCGACGCCGATGAACGGAACGGTTTGGGACTTGGGGGTCACAGGAATGAAGGCCGTCCAAGGTTCCTTGTGTTCAATCCAAACATGTCACAATAGTGTCAAACTAAATGATCAGGTGACCTCAGTCTTACCAGAAATATTTCGAATTTATTGTCATATGTCATATTTCTCGCTTGCTAGTGATTATGCAGACATGACGATCATTCTAGCCTTTAGTGGAGAACCAATCAGCCTTCATACCTTTTCTCCCGTTGAGTCTTGGGATTTATATTCATCCATAAAATGTCCAGTTGCCCTCGATGTGTTGAATGTAAGCAGGCCGTAGTCTCTGTTGCATACAAAACTCAAGCGCACTTTCCAGAGCATCAGCGCCGGTCAACAGCGGAGTCCGCTCGGGATGATGGCTTGCTATTTCTCGGAAGGCGCCTAAAATACACAACCTTTCCTCCACTGTTGCCTGGCAATGCCTGCGGGGCATCCGCCAGCCCAGCTCGGGTCTGCTAACACCCAGCGACTCTTGAGCGGATCATCCAGTGAAGAGCAGAATGTCCTCCAGATATCAATCCACATCTCCCTTGCTCCGTTCACGGAGTGCCTCCTCAAGTTCGTCCGCATCTAGCTTATCCCAACCAGTAACCCCATGGCAATTACTAGTGTAACTGGTATTGGTCCCATCGAATTTGATAATTGTATGAAGGCATGTGTACTTCTCACCCCTTGCCTTCTCCACAGTTGTCCTGTCACTTGAGCTCCGCCCTGGAACGGCGCATCCTCGATAATGATATAGAGTGCTGGCTGATTATACAACGGGTCCAGGATAAACCCCACTTGAAGCGTCTTGAAAAGCATAGTACTAGTCCTGAAACCCGTGTTCAACTTGAACCGGCGCAACGATGCCGATACATATCCACATGCACATGTACATACGTCCCTCTATCTGGATGTGCGACGGGTGTCAGGAGAAATAACGAATTAATATTTAAGAGTCTCAATCCCCGGGCAGCGAAGAGATGCCCCTTAAGGAAGGGGGTTCAGCATATCCTTTCCGCGGCATTTTACAAGGGCTCTCGGCATTTACGTAGCGACGAATCGGTACTCGTCATGTTGTACTATGGATGCTCCTCTTGCCTGTCGTCCACTATCGATCCCAGTACGACTGGGCGCGAGATAGCCGATCTGTTGCGGCTGCGAATTCATCTAGTCGGAATGTTGTTTCTGTCAACACATAGATCGATAACGAGGACGCCCTGATCGTGACTTAAGAAAGACTTTGCATTGATCCGTAGATCTGGAATTGACGCAAGCGGTCATTTTGTGCGGTTAACGTTCCCACGACACTATCGAGCACAACTCACAACGACATTGAGCACCCTTCCTACGTCGCTTACCGCATCAGGATATGCCTTCATATCTGTTCCCTGAGATTTACGAGCACATCCTAGAACAGCTTCCTGTCCGAGATGGCGTACTTCTCGACGACAGTGCCCGCACTCTCCTTCAATGCTCCAGAACTAACTCAATGCTGCGAGCCATAGCCTGCCTCTCGCATATATGGAAGTCGCACTATCTAGCACGGTGGACCCGATCGAAAGATCATGCGGCGCTTGAGGCTCGGTTTGGTGGCGACTATCGGCTAATGTATTTTGAGCGACGTTGGAGGGATCGGCGAGCTGTCAAAGCCCTCAGCCGGGTGATACAACATCGGTGTGGCCGCCACGAGCTTGCTATGGAGCTCATAGAAGAGCTTAATTACGACGCGTGGGATGTCCTGTCTGCACAAATCGTTCCCAATTCGGGTGCGTCGTTTGCTGGGATTGACGCTCCGACGGAGGATTGGTTTGCCCGGAACTTCTGGGCGGGAGAGGTGAGTTTCTCAATGCTGCGTTTATAGTCCCTCTCCGTCTATGGATCACTCAGCTGGTCATAGATCCTGCGGACGATGGCGCGACGTGCTGCAGTGGAGCAGGCAATAGACCTCGAAAATGGCAGAGAGTTCCCACTAGAGCGAGGCCTCGGCATCTTTTCTGGGTTCTGGGGGTGGAGCCATCTCATGTACGTATTATCCTCGCCTTTTGACAATCCCAATAATTTACTGCTAAATGGGTAGATTGCTACCCAGCTCGATGGTCTCGCCCAGCAATGTCGGGAACATCTCTTAGGCATGAGGCTTATTCTGGACCCGGATGACCCAATATATGATCGTGTCTCCGTGTGTTTGGAGGTATGCCACTGGATGAGGGGCGAGGGTTTTGTGGCCGCGACGGGTAAGTCGAACATTTCCATACCAGCTTCAGGAGTCCACCCATGAATCCCCAATCCAGACACATATCACGACATGCGGAATCACTTCATGCACAAAGTATTGACCACGCATCGAAAAACCCTCCCGCTCTCTCTGGTCGCAGTGTTTGTGGCGATAACCAATCGTCTTGGCATCCCTTCCAAAGCAGTTGGCATCCCTGGTCACGTCCACGCCTTTGTGCCCTTATCACCAGACGCACCATCTGTCCGTTATCATATTTCCTCCTACGATGCCCGCAATGAAGGGATTCACATTGACGTTTTCAACTCTGACTCTCAACCCTTCATCGATGTCATTCGACTTCTGCGAGTCGGTCAACAGGAAAACCTCAAGCCTGCCTCGACACATGATATGGTGTTCCGGGCTGGGAGAAATATACTCACCTCCGCTCAACTACACCAGGCAGCCCTCGAAGCGTCTGATCTTGATCTATCGATATACGCTGTTTTCTGTATATTCCTTATCCCTTCTCATGTCGGGATCGCATCTGCAAAGGGCTTCATACAGCAAATTACGTCAATAGTAGGTCAACGTTACCCCTTGGACGTGCGGCCCATCTTGCAGTCGGTTCTTGCGCCTGTCCTCGCGCCACCGTTGAGACTGCTGCTGGAGAACGTGTGTACGAAGCTTGTGGAAGACGACGAAGAGTACCATGTGCCGACAGCGAGGAAGCCGGTACGATACTTCTCGGGGCTGGTATATGTCCACCGTATCTTCGAGTATGTTTCGAGTATTTCCGCATGCTGTCGGTCCTCTGATACATTCGTATTCAGTTATATCGCGGTGATTCTTGAGGGAGACGACCACTGTCACGCCTCAACATCATGTTCGTATCTCCCGCCCATTTCGCCGTCTTAAAGACACGTTAACCCAAAAGCTCGTCCAGGGATCGTGCGATATGGTGTTGACTCATTGGAAAGAGGACGACATCAACCTTTCTATACCTCGGCCGCAGCGGATGGAAGCAGTAGATGTAAGTACCTACTCCTATCCTACCGTAGCTCTCGTTTCCACACGCTGAGCTTTCCCTGACGCGTAGACGTTGCCGAAGACAATATCATACCCATTGCTCATTTGCGAAATTCGTCCTACTCAGATCATCCCAAACGTCGGGCGCTGAGATCATTCACTCCCTCATTCAGGGTTATCCCGGCTTAGGTCGCCATTTCATCCGACCTGAGGAGGGTCCCCATGGTCGTCTCGTTTTCTTACCGAACAAAGACGTACTGAGGAGGTTTCCTGAAGATGTTGCGAAAGCGCAACACTATCTCTGCACGGGCACGGTACCTATTCCGGGCGTGAGCAGTTGAAACAACATACAATGCTTTTGGTTTAAGAACGTGATGAGCTCTGGGTACTGTTGTACACTGTACTACCATTTTAATTGCCATAATACGAGGGCGACCTCGCATGTATAGTATTCGCACACGGTGCCTTGTTATTTATTCTACATCATCGGCCATTCCTCGAAGCAACCCTGTGCAAATCTAAAGAATGATAACGTTCCTGCATCGACAACTCCAATTACTACGCTCTTATGACCTGCCCGAATTGCAGCAAACGGGTGGGGGGTGGGTAGCACAGGTTTTGGTGGAAATAGCTTTCCTTTAAGCCATGCAAGCGTTAGTAGGTTCTTTAATGTAAGACCAAGGGGTGCAGGCGGCGGGCGTGGAGGATTCTTGCGCCGTGGGAGAGGTGGAGGACTTGTGGGAGCATCCCAAATACCGTCGTTAATTCATATATTGACGGGATAGGAGTTGTACGACCACTAAAGGTACGGTGATTCGTTCATAGTACGTCGTGGAAAATATGTTTCACGCTCACTCAATCACGATAAGTTCAAAATCGGGATACGGTGGTGCAGTTTTCTTCCAAGCCGAATTCGGTTTCCACATGTGATAGAATATCTTGTAGGGAGAGGAATTAATAGGTCGAGTAGTACTTAATGGGTTTAAATGGCCAGCTGGGATGATTCTTAAGTGTCGAAGATTGTGGCTAAGAGTGCGCCGAAGTGTAATAAGTATAGGTGAATGCATGAGTGTGGAAATTTCTGACTCACGATAGTCGCATGAGTTCAAACCAACCAAACGATGTTCGCCATAATGGTTTCAACCATCCGTGTGATGTGGACAGACAAATATCTGGGTGAGGTGCGATCGAACTCGTTGCAGACAACTGAGAATAGTCTTCCAGATAGAGGGTGCTTGTAACGAAGATTTTTTCTGATGGACCATATGGGGGCGGTTGGGGATATGAGGGGGACGATAGTGGAGAGACTGCTCTAGTAATAATAAAACCCAGACGTTTCAGGTATGCGTAGCACTTCGTTGTTTCAGAATGCCAGTTAAAAACGCATAGTCAAAATCCTGCGCACCTGATACCTCTCTAATGTTAAGTCTTCTGTACCGATAAACTCGGCGTACGCTTGCTGAGCAGAAATGGTAGCCCCCGAAGCCAATAGCGACGCAATATTAGAAGGATCCGACAACGCGTCCCCCTCGTCGTTTGAAGTCGCCTTATAGCATGTCAATGTACCACGTTCGAGAAGATACAAGGCTTCTTCGGGTAACAATTCAAGCCTTGTCACTGTCCTTGGCTTCTCTCCGGGATCATATTTAACCAAACGTCGAACAGAATGGCCCATGTTGTTGAAGTGGATACCGCGAGATTGGAAGACCTGGGCTCTGGACAGCCCAGGCAGCCACACAGCATATGACATATTCTTACTGAAAGAAAGCGAATCAATCAAACATTTTGGGCACGGGCTTTAGCAAACACCTTGAAGTTCCTCGTACCCCTTTAAGGGCGTCCACCATTGCTTCGCGCGATTGACTCAGAGTATAATCTTGCAGCCGAGAACCAGCGGGCTCAAAGTCCTTCTCTCCTCTTTTAGGTATGCGAACCTTTGGGCCACCTCTGCTGGCAATTTTCATAAACAGCAACGTCGGCACAGTCTCTGAACCTGAAATGGTATATCTTACGAACGGTAGTTTCGTCCAATCAAGCATCTCCTCCTCGCTTGATGAGTTACCATCATCCCCGCCCTCTGCTGTTGGCACTGTTCTTGCTGGCTTTTCGTACGGAGTATCCATTCGGCAGCGATGCTTCAAACTTTAAGTTTGCTGTGTGACAGGTTCGGACTCAATTGACTCCAGACTCCGTCACCGCGCTGTAGAGTCACAACGATCGAGCAGTTCCCAGCTGGAATGGGGCAATACTCATCCTTGGTATCTATCTTCTGGCGGATTATAGCACCAGCGTATGAACCATCAGGGCAGATTGAGTGGCGCAGTTATCATACAGCTCCACCTAGTAGACAGACTCCGACTCCCAGAACGTGCTTCCATGAGGAATCCCCTCGTCGCTGTTATTCCCTTCCCTGAACACTGCTATGGACTCTGCTGAAGCACAATATGGCCAGCACATTCGAGGGTGCCCACGTTTTGAACGTGTTAGCATATTGAGCCCACATGCGTCGCGTGTCATGTGCGTGCACCCTGAACCAAGATCTATCAAGCAATGCTGCTCCTGCAAGAGACGTGTGTAGTGACGACTTGAGAAGTGCTCGAGGAATCCGACCTCTTTACGTCCTGGTGACTGGGTTC
>NW_024067215.1:0-87585 GCF_015039405.1 Cantharellus anzutake
CCAGGGATTTCTGTGCGTGGTAAGATGTATAAGCCATAGTGTTCGTTCCAGAGAAATGATGGCCCTTGATAACAGATGGATTATTCGCATGCAAGAATAAATCGGGAACCAATCCGATTAATCAATGAGCTTACACTGTTGGGTGTGTATGATCCCTCCGGGAGTAGCCGCCTTGAGGCACACATAGTTGCAGCTGAGGCCGAGCCCTGGGGAGCACATCGGAGAAGTGATGGAATGACCAGAGCGAGCATCATCGCGGAAACCACCAGGATTGATGATGTTCCCATCGCGTCCACTGAGGGTCACAGACGGGTCAGCCCCCTGTTTAAAAAAACATTAAACTAGGATCGGAAGCTCTTCGATGCGAGGAAGGTTAGTAAAAGTGGGAGAAGTAGGGCGGGGAGGGGGGGGGAAGTGGTCTCCTCCAACGCACTGACTGGTACCAAACGGGCCCATATTGGATGAACGGAGGGAAGAAATTAGGAAACCGAGGCACTCGCCAAGTATTCTTCAATAGATCGCTTCCTCCTTTTCGAATCGTGCAAAGAAGTTGAGTCATCATTGGAAAATGTTGTGATCCTTGCTGGTGAGACTGAGGGGTAACTCGAGTGAGGTCGGCTATCTGATTACGGAGATGAAGAATCTCCTGACGGAGGGCAGCATTCTCTTTCTCGAGCTCAACCATGCGGTAAGTTGATAGTCCCGCCGCACTGCATTCCTGGGCAGCTAAAGTTGATTGCAGCATGGTAACTGACTCTTCTAACTAGAAGATTGCAAAGTTTTTACGCCATTAGCGAAACAGGGCGCCCAGTTTTAGAGGGGGGGGATATATCACCTGTTCAATGTAAGCCTTTCTCTTTGCGCGATGACGCGCTTGAGCACGGGCGTTTCTGCTCTTGGAGTAAATCCCATGGCCATTGTTTTGAGGCTCAGTAGGGGATGGGGAGGCTGGGTTGCTGTTATCGGGCGGAGGGGTAACAGATTCGGCCTTACTCATCGCGAGTTGTTGGAAGAGAGGGTGGTGAACTTGAACGAAGAGGGGAGATTGTCAGATTTGCTTCCGGGGCTCGGGTGGAGATCGTCACGATAGCGTTTCCGGCGGCTGCAGCAGAGGGCTCAGGCCCTTTTACTGGACGCCCTTATGAAGTTTTGAGCCGTAGCAATGTTCGTGTGTATTGCGTTACATGGCATGAGAACAAACATTGCAAGCAAAAGAACACAGAATCCTTTATTCCAACTGACACAATTACCATTGAGTCACAGCTGCAAACCTCTCTTCATCTGGTGGACATTTGTTCACCGTACCTGCAAACTCGAACCTTGCAAAGTCTTTTGACTCTGCTGAGATGCAGAAGGCATGGAATGCCGAGTTAGAATCCCGGATTCACCTATGGCAGAGAAATGGGGAAAAGTGCCAAATTAGGTTATTCATCTCATCAAGAATCTCACGTTGAGCCATTGGATTCCGCTCCAACACCATGACCTTGAAGACTTGTGTTAATCATGTCTGAAGCCATTTGAGCCCAACACGCCTTGTCATTAGTCAATGGCATCTCGGGTTGACTGATCAATGGCTTTGTCTATACGCTATTGTCAGAACACATGTTAATGACAGGCGTCGGTCAAGACGACTAACACGCACGCACAACCCGAATTCTCAGAATCGAGATGACAAATTATTTTTATTAGCCATCAAGTGGATATACAAGCCTACCTTCTGGTGGTAGGCCCAACAAGGTCAATCGTGATGCTGTCGACAAAAGACAACATAACTTCGTCCATGAACAAGATTTAACGATAGCGCACGCCAGCAACCGATGGTTTGGGATGAGTTCCGCGAGCTGAAGATAAAATCCCTGACTGCAGCGATTGTCGTCGACAGTGTCATGCCAAGGTAAACGTGGACACATCGAAGTGCTTCGACTGAGCAAATTGGCGGTAATTTAGTTGAAGCTACAAGGGCCCGATCACGTCGCTGCTTAACAATTTCCGCATCTTCAATTGCCCGACGTCTCCAGGGTTGATCTCAATGTACTATAGTCGGGGGCCACTGTTCGGTGTCGGTCAGAAGATGATTTCAAATTACGGAGCACACTGACACCACCTACGAAAATCCTGCCGAACATGAGTGCTACGCGCCAGAAGAGCATAACTCTCAGAGCGGATCAGAGGGTCTTTAGAAGATCGAAAACTTTGTGCGTGTTGCCCCTGTCGGGGATTGCCGCTTGCGGCGTTTCCTTTTCGGTTTTTCTCCCGTCTCAATGTCGAAAGAGTTTTCTGCTGAAGAGTATTTTCAATCTCAACCGAAACCCAGCACTCTTTTCAATGATGTGGAGAGCACCCGGGAGTTCATCCATCGGCATATGGCTGAAGATCGGAAAGTAGTTCTCATCACGGTTCGATCGTTTATGCTGTAGCAACAACGACAATGCTGAATGAGGCCGATTGGGATGTGCTACTTTAGAGTGGTGGGACTACAGTACCACTCGAGCTTAATGTGTGAGCGTTCGTTGCATCACTTCGCCCGTCTGAGTCAAATATGTTAATAATGGCATCGAAAGTGTGCGGTTTCTCGATAATTTTAGTGCGGGTCAGTGATGGAGCCGTTCTATAATTTCCTCTTTTGAGATGTGTATGTTCTGTTTCAGGGACGAGAGGCGCAACATCGGCAGAGTATTTCCTTCGGGCTGGATATGCGGTCATTTTCATGCACCGGCAATTCTCATTGCAGCCGTTTAGCCGTCACTATTCCCACAGCACCAACCCCTTCCTTGACTTCTTAGATGTTAGCGAATCTTCTTCGCCTTCTTTCTCGTCCTCGCCAGAGGTGTTAGTCAGGCCGGAAGGAAGAGAATTCCTTATTCAAGTCTTGCGTGCACGAAAGGATGCGCTTAGCAGAGGCATGTTGCATACTCTGACGTTCGTAACGGTCAATGAGTACCTATTCTTGCTAAGGGCGATGAGCGAGGAGCTGGCGGTCATGAAGAGGAATGCCTTGTTTTATCTCGCAGCAGCCGTCAGCGACTTTTATCTACCACGAGAGAAAATGGTCAGTTTGGGTTTTGTTGAGGTGGACGATTTTGGTCACTCATCCTGAGATCGAATTTGCCCAGTCGGAGCATAAGATTCAGTCACGAAAGGGCAGCTTGTTAATTGAGATGGACCAGGTGCCCAAGATTCTGAAGCCATTGCGGGAAGATTGGACACCCCATGGTTTTATTGTGTCCTTCAAGGTACGCCACTGCTTAAAATCCGATGATTCACATTCAACTCGGATTAAAAATCATTCCCTAGCTTGAAACTGATGGCTCGCTGTTGATACCGAAGGCACAGCAGTCTCTCGAACGCTATGGGCACCAAGTGGTTATCGGAAATATGCTTCACACGCGCAAGTACGAAGTTGTTTTTGTGTCATCTGGAGAGCAATCGCCATCGGGGGAAAGGACGTTCAGTGAAGAATGGATACGACTCAAGAAACCTGGGGCTGAAGCTTCGCATTCTGCAACAGTTTCTGAGATAGAGGAGCTTATCATTGAGAAATTGGTCGATTTACATCAGAAATGGATCGAGAAGCAAGCCTAACAATTGAAGGGAATGTTACCATATAAAAGAATGCATGAGTTGTGGGATAAGCCTATGCGTCCATTTGCGCTTCGATGTATCGCTTGTCACACCCATTTTTTGACATGATCCTAGCTGCCGTGCATTTCTTTGACTACCACTTATGCAGTTCCATTCTCTGTGTGTGCTTTTTCTCTTTTAGTTTTGTAGCAGGGTGGAGGTTTGTTGTAACATCGGTTACGTAAGCTGGATCTCATGCCAAGGCTTCCTCTTCATTCTTCGGCAGGTTCCTGTTGGTTGTGATCTTTCTCTGGTATTTTCGTTCAGCGTTACTCACTGCCGTTCTCATTGCGTTTCATTTGTGAACATATTTGTACCAGGTCGCTTTGGAATCTCAGGTCATCGGGGCTGTCCCTTCGCCACTCTCTTCGCGTGGTAGCACACTGTGCTTCGCATTGCTTGGAATTAGGCAGGAAGATAGAGCTTGAACAGCGATATCCGAGGCTAGTAGATCCTCTGACCTGAACCTTCAACAAAGATTCATCTGCACCCCCCCGAGTACCGTATGGCAAAGATAATCTTAGAGAACGCTATTGGTCGTGCTTGTGTGTCTCTTGGACAATTCTTTCGATCCGGCAATGATGTGCGGAGCCTGCATTATCCCTGGACCGCCGTCTACGGTGCTCTCAACAGTGCCGGGGATTTAGAAATAAAGGAATGGCTTAGGGACAAGTCTGAGTTCGATGCTTATGTCAAGAGCAACGGAGGGCAGCCTGAGCGAGAACTTATCGAGCTGGTGAGAAGTATGGCAAACAATCAGGTGCCCTGAAGCAAATTATTCAACAATGGTATATTGCCTTCTGCCTTTTAACGCCAAGCACTCTCATCGTCATATTCTGTCTCTAGAGGCGTTTCTCAAACCTGATCCAGAAGCAACCGATTCGACCACAGTTCTTGGCACGCAGTGAATTCGAAGCTTCTCCACTTTTTACCGATTTCCTCTGTTAACAGCTACCACACTCGCATGGGACAGTGCATTCAAAGGCAACCCCGCGGGTGTGCTTCTTGAGACTATCGCGGATTTCCTTGCCCTGGAAAGATCTCCCTATGCCAGGCTAACTGGCCTCGTGAATTCATCTGGAACCGGCAAATCTCGCATGGTGGATCAACTTGGCAAGGAAATCATAACAGTGCCCATGTGCCTACGTTTGTGGGGCAGCCAAGGTTTTCCGTTGTGCCTTTTCTTTATACATATGGCATGATTACAATCCGAACCCTCCATAGGGTTCCCTGATAGGACTCTGCGTAATTGGCTTCTCTTTTCTGAGACGACCGATTGGCAGACTGTCTCAGAGAAACAAGGTGATTATCTTCCAACTGCTCCCCAAATTACTTGTCAATGATGTTACAGATATACATGAGTTATCCCGTCACGATGAGGAGTCTGCTAGAAAATTGTGCAAGGAAAAGCCGGAAGACTATGTGCCATTGGTCATAGAGCTCCAAAAGAGGCTGGCATCCGCCTTCCGCGAGCATATGACCGCAGGTCAATCATATTACACCTCGAATCCCAATCGAGAGATTTTCTACCACAAGGTAATTGAGTTGACCGACAAGGTGAATTTCCTGTCCTTCTCTACGTTTGTGACAATGACGATTTCCTCGAGTTTGTGGAAAACAGCGGACAAGTAGATCATGAGAATATGCCTGAACATGGACAGTATGGTTGCGAAAGCTGGAACCTGGTAGAGGCAGGCGAAAGGCTCTGTCGCTTCATCGATGAACACAAGGTTTTGGAATCGCACCAAGGTCCATGACGGCCTCTGGTCATCCTCGCTCTCGATGAGGCTCCTGTCCTCACTGATAACCTACCAGAGCAACGCCGGGATCTATTCATGGTGCTGCGTCAATACCTACGACAGCTCCAAATGCTCCCAATATTTTGGCTGTTCATTTCGACAGCGGCATGCTTCAATAAATGGCCCCCACGGAATCTTCCAGATCCTTCAGGTCGGGTCAGGGAACTGACAACTGCCCCCTGGATCCGATCTCCGAAATCAGTTTTGACGACATTGCGTACTCAGCATCGAAGGATACCGTGACCATAGACAAAGTAGTACAAATTGATTGGATTTCCCATCTCGGTTGCCCATTGTATGTTCACCACAGTCATCCCCTTAGAGAGTGGCTCACTTACTACCTCGAATAGATTTGGATCTTATTGGGACAATCTACCAGGGGAACACAAATATGAGTCAGTAATTATGGAATATGTTAAGAAGAAGCTGCTAGACGGTCCGACTGCGCTGAGAAATAGCAATCCGACTGGTACCCTAGCCTGCCTCTCTGCACGTTTCGCCCTGGAGTTTAACAAGAACTCTCCAGCTGACGACGTAGGCTATGCACAAGTGAAACGGCATATGCGACTCTGCATCGGAGCGACTGCTGAACTCGATAAATTGATCGGGTCCGAACCACTTTTGGCTGAGGCAGCCTATGAACTTATGAAGGACATGCAGGGGAACGCGGTGCGCCATCTGGCTAACCATTCAAATTTAAACTGCATCCATTGTGGGTGGCGTGGTGAACTGGTTGCGGCCCTGCTGGTCATGCAAACATACGACGCGACACGGGAAATTAGTGACAGAAGATGGCCGTCTCTGACTCTGACTCTGAGTCTGAGTCAACTACTGAAGAGCCAAAGAAAAAGAAAAGGAAACTGACTCTGGAGCCGGAAACGGTGCCTCCGAAGCCGGTTATCCGAATGGTGTTCGCCTTGGCTTGTCCTGAGCCTGCCGTAGTCTTTGGGGAGCGGCCCAAGGGCCGGCCTCGTTTCGACCTTTCCGACAACGCCATCGCCTACGATATCTGGCTTGCAGGCCTCTCGCCCAAAACCTTCAGGCAAATTCGAGAGGAGGATTTGGAATCATACGAAACGCTTCTGTTCACTTGTGCCTCATGCCGGATTTAAAATGGGCGAAAAGGCGAGGAAATCGAGAGGCGCTCGCAGGCAGAGGATGGCACCATTGGCCCTCCCAGGGCGTAGTCATCATGACATTCACCTCCCAAACCCAGGAGTATCGCGAGAAGGGTCCAGAATCGACCCGGCGTCCTCAGTTGATTGATTTTTAATGGTAACTACTGTATGAAGTGTCATGGCGGCTATCCAAGTTTTAGGAATTTCACTTTATCACAATGTTCTCGTTCACTGATGCATTAAACATATAAAATGCATGCTTCAGGTGCACTAGCGCGTGTATGGCTACATCTCGTTCTGGATGCGTGAGGCATGTCAGAAGTCATGGAAGGCAAGGCCTTTACTGTAACCCCCCGGAGGAAAGATCGCGAGATCGTCGATGACGATTTACATATTCAGTATTTTGCAACCCTTCCGTGATTTTCCAGCAGGCAGCAGGATGTCTACCGCTGGCTCTAAGGATTGGCCATAAGGAACTCATGCAAATCGTTGCCCGAGCGAAGTATGCGTCTTCAGAGAGCCCGTATATTCGTGTTGAATCGTTGGTCCTCGGAGTCGACATCTGTAAAGAGCCATTGCATGAGATAGCAAATAATTCCCCAGTCACCTCTCGCATCCAGACCTACTGAGATCAACAAGAAATTGACTGTGGATAGTGCAGTAAAGTACGAAAGAAGCTGATGTGGACGTGTCTCACTCGGTGTTGGTTTCGATTAATTTTATGTGACAGCTCATTCTTGCTAAAGGACTCAAAAAGAGTTGAACGAGCGCATGGGTAAGCACTCATGGCCTTACTGAACTCCAGGGATATGTTGACTACGAAGCACATTGTAACGTGTCTGGTTCTAGAGACACTTCCCCAAAGGCCGGTGCGACCCGGCTGGCGGTGGAACGCTTGCACTGTCTTGGCTGTCCATGTTCCAGGAGGGATCGAATGATTTTTACCCTTTCGTACCGTTGTCTTAGGCGGCGAGCTATGGACTGGAGGGACAATCCATTCATGATGGTATGCCCGTTTGCTGTTATGCAGTTTAGCGGATATTCATACATTCATGCAATGGAAGAACTATCAACGCATGGCCATTAAAGAAGTGGTATGGTAGCTTCTGCAACTTAGGAACCGCTTGCCACTCGTCTGGTTGCCTCGTTCTTTGTTTCTGGACTTGGAGCAATGTCGGCCCCACACGGTGTCAATGTGTTCCAACATAAATCGAAGAATCAGACAATCAGACAACAGTTGGTAAGAATGTTTAGATGCTCTGTGCCTTGGTTTGCATGAATTCCTTATGGCTACTCGTTAGAGCGAGCGGCGGGCAACCTGCTGCCTGCCGTAAAACCACGTATATATGCAAATCATCGTTGATGATCCCGACAGTGACCGGGCATGATCCGTGCATCTTGCATCCGAGTTACAGTAAAGGTCTTGCCTTCCATCCAGGACGAGATGCCACCATACACGTGCAGGTGCGAGCACGCACAAGTACTATAGGTTCAATATATAGGGATACATCGGAGAACGAGAACATCGTAACAAACGTACATTCAATTCCTAAAAACTCGGATAGCCGCGATGACACTTTATAAAGTAGTAATTTTTTGCACGGGTCCGGGACTCGCAACAGAAAGTCACTCCCTCTCGGCATGTAGTTCCTGCGCAGTATAGCGGCCTGTGGTAGGTAGGTTATCAGTATCCCGGTCCAGGTCGTCAGAGCTCGGATGGCCCAGCCCCATGATGACACTGGTCGCGATCAAGGGACTACGGCCACTTCTGGCCGTCCTGGGGTTGAGGGGTGACGGGTGGTCTTGAGGCGACGTGCGAGGCTTTTCTCGGGTAATCCTGATTCCAACCAGCTGAGTGCACCAGATCCCAGAGTCTATGCCAACGACGTCCTATTAACCATTCCCTGAAGGCTCGGAGTTATCGCCGCCGTACGAATCTGTTAGGGTACGGTAATAATCTTTATTCAACGTCCAGTGCACAGAGCATCTACGACCCGAGCACGAACCTTTATGTACCATCGCGCGCATGCATAGACATGAGTGTACCTGAGTCATCCGACCCAACGTCGTCGCAGCCGGTGGGTACTGCCGATGATAGAAAGGATGCAATAGTTGGCACCACGAAGCGGGATCTCGAATTCGCATCCTCTATCTTCAAGCTTTATCATTCTTCAAACGAATACGAAACAGTGTGAGAACATGAAGTCGGTGCGTGTGTGCTATAACAATGATGACGAGTTGCAATTCCAATTGCCGCATCCGGTGCCAGCCTAACCCAGGGTAGGAAATAGACCGTCGGCGTCAGTAGCTCACCGGTAAGGAAATGCAGCCCAGCTTACTTAGAGCGCTTCCGAGCCTTTGGCCATGACATAACATTCCAGCGTTCGCGACATTGCGCTTTCTAGGAAGCTGCGCCCCTCCGTTGAGCTTGCCCAGCCCCTCTTCCAGCTGGCCCACAGTAGGCAGGTGGACCTGAAGTAATGATTCCAACTGAAGAAAGTATATCAGACTTCAAAACAGGGCGAGTCGATGAATATTAGCCGCTGACCTGAGCCAAGGTTGCTATTCCATTCCTGTATGCTTTCGCCTGTGCGGCATGTTGAGTTGGGCCACAACCAGCCGAAATCAATTCTTTTCTGCAATGAATGGTTACCCTGAATCGGCGATCCAAAGTTTGCTCTCCAGTGTCCCTAACGCGCAAATGCGGCAGAATCCCAAGTTCGTGGCATCCAGTCTCAAAAGCGAGCTTCTCTCGTTCGGGTTTGTCGCCAGATCCATCTTCTACGCTGGACATCTCTGTTGCCAGATTATCAAGACCATCGCTAATGGGCAAGGGTCGAGGAACGTAGGAGTGGTAGATGCCGAGAGTTTGGGCGGCACAAGTGAGAATGGGCAGGAAAACAGCGTTGAGGAAATTTCTGAAAGCGGAGTCCCCACAAATGAGACTCATTGCACCGATATACGCTTCGAATAGATTTGCTATGGAAGGTGTTAGCAAGTGGATAAAAGAGTGGAAATTATCTTATCCCTCACCATGATATTTGGCGTCTGGGGCCTCGCGAAGGTCTACTCCACTTATGCGTTTGTATAAGTGGTGCAAACCATCGAGCTGTGAAAGCAGCCCCAATGTTCTGTTGCACTCCAAGGAGGTCCTCGACAAGTGATACATAGAGATGTCAGACTTAGGGCTGAAATTCTGAAGGATCAGTGGCGTAGCAAAACGGTGGATCTCCACGTCGCCTCTCCACTCTGTTTGCCCTTTCGTGAGGATCCGGGCTCGGAAGTCCTTATCATGTACAATCGGCAGAAGAGGGAGTTGATCAATTGCGATTAGAGCTCTCAGTGACAGGAAGAGCGCGTCCTCGACACAGAGCGGTCGTGGTAGTTCAGGCTCTGTCAACAGCAGCAGGAACAGCAGTGTTGCAGTCGACCCAGACGATTCTTTGTGAGCAAAATGCATTGTTCCTTGCTGGATGGAAGATGCATCCATATTCATGTCAAAAAACGAAGGGGTTAAACGTGAGATGAGGTTGGGAGACCGGCTATGATCCGATCTTCATTGGACGCGTGATCAGCACGTGGTTTCTGTTACATGTAACTGTGTATAGTCACGATCATCTGAATTCACAGTCCCTTTCGCCTCCTATATTACATTGTAATTAATCGTTCTTTAGGTCAGGGTAATTCACTCGCTCTTGAGACTGAGTCGCTCCTTAAAAAAATCCAAAACAGAAAGAAAGAAAAGAAAAAGACAAAAACTGCACTCAAATATGGAGAATGGCGAAAGAAATAGACGTAGAAATGGAACCTACTATACTATGGCCAGAACCACCTTGGGCAAGAACCATCGACGACCTAAACGACATACTTCGAATAGAACTGCCGGAAAACGAACCAGGAGCATCAGCGAGAAAGTTACAGGCAAAGGAACACAAAAACGATTAAAGAGAAGAAATCTGGATGAGTCTCACATTAATTTGTATGCTGACGGGTCCCTCGTGATTGACCAGGGCGTCCGAAGATCGGGATATGGGTTCGCAGCCTATCGCTGCGGTAACGTTGTTCGCAGGGGAAAGGGAGGCACGGGGGCGAGGGTTGAGGTCTATGAGGCAGAAATGGAGGGTCTCGCGCAAGGCTCAGAACACCTCGTATGTTGGCTCAATAACAATTTCCCAAAGGGGAGCAACCTAGACATCCAGAAAGCCCTACGGCTTTCGCGAAGTTATTCTTAAGATACTCGATGAACATCCCCTCTGCCGAATTGAAATCAAATGGGTACCAGGACAGGAAAACATTGAAGGGAATGACCTTGCCGACTCACTGGTGAAAGAAGGTACACTCCGACTACCCTTTTGAATCATCGGCAGCTTTCATGCGGAACATCGACTTAAAAACGAGTGGACTCGATGCTGGAACACTGACTCCGTCCAATCGGAATACTATTTATGCAATTGCATCGAACCACAAATCCACCCCTCCGAACACTTTAGGACCCGAAGCCGCAAAACATTCAGCCACCTGTTCAACTACGCACCGGACCCACATCCTCATGGATTGCCCTCTGTACTGCGACCACCGAGGCGTCCTACGAGACGAGGACGGAATTCTGAACCTTCCGGACCTCCTGGGGAAGGAAGAAGGCGGATTCATAAATGAGAGCGGAGCATACGAAAAGAAAAACAGACAACGGAGGGACATCCCGCGAGATAACGTCCGCTTTGCGAAGCGGATTTCCGACGCTGGCAACACAATATCCGAACATCTGTAAGTGACGACTCACCAGGGGAATATGGTTTGGGCTTCGTTCGGACGCAGGACGAGTGCACCCAGATCGGACTTATTTTCCTTTTTTCTCGAGACCCCTTCCCTGGCGAGCAGCGTGAAGTTTGCAACCTAAATAACAAACAAACAAAACAAAAGCCAAGGTACGTCCCAGACTCGTGGAATCATTCTGCTGTGCGAGTCGTTCGCGCAATGATCACCACACCACGAGGCCTGGCCAGTTACTTCGCCGTCGAGGTGGCCGGATTTTTCGTAGTAAGGGGAGAATCTCTAAGATGGTTAATTCGAGAACCACACGAAGAACCGAATGAAGAACACGAGGACCAGTTTCCCGAGGACCATCGATAGGGTGTGATATGGAAACCAGTACAGCGACAGGACAAAACAGATCCTGGAGGATGGTCACAACAATCACGCACCTCCAGCTTGGGAGGTGCGATAATTTTGGAAGCTTGATGTTGTTGCTCTCAGGAAAGGCCGCGAGCTCTGGAAAGTTGCACAATGTAAATTGTAGGGCAGACACCGTTAGTCATGATGAGAGTAATGAGCAGTTAATTGTAGTTCACTTGTGTGAGTTCACACAAAGAAAAAAGCGAGTGTGCATTGAGTAATGGCTCGCTCGGTGCAGAACAAGACCTGGGCAGAGCGAGTCTAGGTTGAGCTCAATTCTGAAGAAAACTATGTTACTCTGAGGCATCCGGGAATGCGAACGTTAGACCAACTAAAAGAAAGCGTGCCACACCTCTTTGGATACCAAATCACGGGAAGGCCAAAAAAATTTGGGCAAAAGCGAACCAGTGACACGCGATTATAGGATCTCGTTACCATGGTCATGACTTGGTGCGAGTGATAGGGACGATATAAGCAGGAGAGTCTGGGCTCACTAGTCTCTGAAAAGGTGTGACAGAGCGGCGTATTTTTTGGGACTGGGTTAATGGTTTGGAACTGAGTCTAATTCTGGGCTGAGCTTCGTGATGCAGAGTAGGAGAGGGATCGCCGGACTGAACTGAAACCAGCTCTTGCAGCACAGAGACAACATACCTGGACACCTGTACACTCTCGGATCACAGTGGCCAACATCGAAGGTGTTAGAGAGTTGACGTCCCACCATTGTGGCGCACGGACCCTCAGCCGCCAGAGATTTTCCGCTATTCCCGTTTTGTCTTTCTTGTTGATAGGCGGCGTTGTAGGCTTAAAAGCCACTCGTCGCGACATCTTTCTTTCTCAGTTGCTGGAGAGGCATGGAACTCCCCTGCTATACAGGGAAACTTATACCTCACAAATTCTCAAATGAGGATGACCTAGTGTAAAATTGGGCATGCAGTGAATGTAGTCCCAATGTTCTGTTGCACTCCAAGGAAATCCTCAACATAGAATTGTCAGAAATTGTGGAGGATAAGTCGTATCGCCCGCTGAGTGCTCTATGTATATAATACCAACACCGAGTAATGATGTCCTCATCATGTAAGATTGGCGGAAGAGGGAGTCGCGTCAGATCATCTGCGATCAGAGTTCCCAGGGAGAGAAAGAGCGCTTCCTCGACATGGAGTGGTCGTGGTAGCTCAGGTTCCGTGCTGTAATATTGTTGGTGTTGGTTAGAGAGTGGCGCAGAGTTCGTTCTAAATCTGCCAGAAGTGATCCATACTTATCCACGTTGAGACCAAGGCAGAATCGTTGAAGCCCGATTCTTCAGCCACGCCTGAGGGTCCAGACCAAGGTCGTTACCCGACAGATTTACAACAGCTGAGTGGGACGAAGAATTAACACAAGCTACGCAGTCATCCTAAAAGGATGAGCACCAAGCAGGAACAAGCCTCAATCCTACTGATCAGTTATTCTCTCCCTTGGGCATCAACTCGCAGCTTTCGGCGAAGAATTCAACAAATGGCTGCCATGGTTGATTGTGAAGTGGACTTGACGGGGGGGTTGCTTAACCATCACCTAGATGGTTTAGACGAACGCAGGAACTCAAGATGTTGATGGGCCTTACGTTTATACTCTGCGACTCACCAGTCCCATCTGCCGAAATTATAGATATCGGCTTTAAATAAAGCTCTCGATGCGAATAAGACCTTCTTGGTGATCTGTTGCACAGTAAGAGAGGGGTTTCGGGACTGCACCAAAAACCGTTCGTGGAATCCGTCGGAGGGGTGTAGGGGCGTGGTAGTCCATAAATAAGGTGCTGGGAGGCTTGAATGAGTTATTCTTGCACAAAAGAGCATCGTCTGATATGATGAGGAAGGGAACCGGTGTTACTAGTACTACAGTCCCGTCGTAATTCCCGCTACTCTGTAGCGGGTCTTGTGGGCTTAGACTGAATTGCCGTGCAAAAGGGTGCTCTATTATTGGATACAAGCCGGAAGTTGAAGGCGACTTGGAGATGAATTTTCAAATGTATGCAGTCGGCTGCTCCTCTCAGAGTCACAGACGATCGTTAGTTCTCACCCGTGATAGTTTATTTCGCAAGGAGGCCTTACGAATTTTGTTTTGGTGAGGCATCCTAGGGCAGTTGTTTCTCGGCGAAGATCGCATTTTGCTCGACATCCGATTTACCCTCATATACTCGGTATTTGAGGGCAGTGGCATGTGGTTTCATTTCCCTATGCTTTCGGTCCAAGTCCTACACTACGGATTTGGCACTACGCAGGAAAAGAAACAGGGTTCCATGGAGTCCCTGTGGTGGAGATTTGGAATCCGCCGTCTAGCAAAGTTCTTGAAAATGTTTGCTCAGACCCGTACCCAATCTCACCTAGCTACTTGTCATTTATAATCAACATGGCGAAACAGAATCAACTCCAATTGCGAAAGCTCGCGTGGCAAAAGGAACCGTTGGGAACCAATGGCTCACATTGGAGGTCCGTTTCAGCGACGACCATTATAATTCCCGCCCAAGTAACTCGCCCACTTCCCTGATGTCTACTTTCACAATAGAATTGGAACTCGCCAATCGGGCTCTCTTTTCGCCTAAAGTAGCAAACAAAGTAATCAGGTAGACCTAGAACACCGCAACAGGAAACGTTGGGTTAGGGCACCGATGGGCTCGTGTCTTGGGTATATCCCAGGCAAGAGAATGTGGTTTGGTTTGTTTGTGATGCGGACGTGCGGCCAACCGTCATGTAGTGTATGTCCCACCTTATATCATAAGTTTTGCATGAGAGTGCGTAGAATCGCTAGCTCATGGTGCCTTCCAAGACTCTCCAACGCATCAGCGATACAGGAATATGACCATCGAAGATGATTTATATAGACGTCAGGGTATTGAGAATGAAGCTGATGATAGTAGGACCTCGACTCTTCGCCCACATTGAGTGCTTCTGTATAGTGCCCCAGCTGTGAAAACAAGCCGGATAGAACTCGCAACGACAAGGCTAAATCAGAGGAATATGAGGTCGGATGAGTAACGTGTAGCAAACGCCAAAGCGAAATGGATTCTTCCATGGAAGCCACGGCTGCGGTAGGGCGACCAAGGAAATCAAATGAGCAAGCGAGATTGTGGAGTGATCGAGCTAAATCTGGGGTGTATGACGTCGGGTGAACAGCAACCAGCTCACGCCAGAGCTTCACACATTCTTCGATCACCGGGAGCGCCTCGGAGTGATGGCCCAGATTGTCCAATGATACCTTAAGATTCTGGAGCGATCGAGCCAAACCTGGGGTATATGATGTCAGGTGAACAACAACGAGCTCGCGCCAGAGCTTCACGCTTTCTTCGATCACCGACAGCGCCTCGGAATGACGGCCCAGTTGGTGCAATGAAGAGTTAAGATTTAGGAGCGATCGAGCCAAATGCAGGGTGTAATATGATGTCGGGTGAATGGCAACAAGCTCGCGCCAGAGCCCCACACATTCTTCGATCACTGGGAGCGCTTCGGAATGACGTCCCAGATTGTCCAATGATTTATTAAGATTCCGGAGCGATCGAGCCAAATCTGGAGTATGGGACGTCGGGTGGACAGCAACGAGCTCGCGCCAGAGCTTCACACATTCATCGATCACTGGGAGCGCCTCGGAATGACGTCCCAGATTGTTCAATGAGTTGTTAAGATTCCGGAGCGATCGAGCGAAATCCAGGGTATATGATGTCGGATGAACAGCAACGAGCTTGCGCCAGAGCTTCACACATTCTTCGATCACTGGGAGCGCCTCAGAATGACGTCCCAGATTGTCCAATGAATTATTGAGAATCCGGAGCGATTGAGCCAAATCTGGGGTATATGATGTTGGGTGAACAGCAACGAGTTCGTGCCAGAGCTTCACACATTCTTCGATTCCCGGAAGCGCTTCGGAATGACGTCCCAGATTGGTGAGTGATGCACCAAGATTGAGGAGCGACCGGGCCAAATCTGGGGTGTATGATGTTGGGTCGACAGCGACAAGCTCGCGCCAGAGTTTCACACTTTCTTCAATCACGGGGAGCGCCTCGGAATGTCGTCCTAGTTCGCGCAATGATGCCCTAAGATTGCGGAGTGATCGAGCCAAATCTGGGGTGTAAGACTCTGAGTCTTTTGACACGAGACAACGGCAGAGTGTTACGGAGTCATTTGCCAACTCATATGCCTCCTGATATCTTGAAAAGAAGGCTACATTCGCTCTCGCTTTATCAAGCACTTGAATCAATGCGTGGATATCTTCCTCTGAAAAATGACCAACGCTCAACTGAATGTGAATGAGACTCATTAAGAATGGCTCATGAAGCTTGTTGATAACTCATACCTTGGCCCACTCGGGAAACAATGATAGACTAATGTACCTTTCCGTCCTTATGCAGACTTCAACCCAGCGCGTCATATGCTGATTCAGGAACATGAGAACCGATACACTGAGCTCCTCTGGTGGCTCCTGAACTTCGATGAGGTGATACACGATATACTGACATGAGTAACTGAGTTGTGCGGAAAGCGTCTCTTGAGGGATATGTGGCAGCTCATCCTTTTCAGCCAAATCTTCAATCAGCCCCAAACCTCCCACACAGCAAAGATCCTTATTCAAGATCTCAGTGAAACGCAGGGCCATCTTCGCATTCACCGTTGTCGTATCCACCACGTAATGATGATGGTTGGGTGATTCAGGCTCGATTTGGCCCATGAGAAAGTCACGGAAAGACTGGTGAATGATACGAATCGGCGTGTCGGAATACGGGTCCCACGAGAGGAGGGGAGTAAGCTCAGACAACGTGTCACGGACCGAAGACTTCAGCAACGGCAACAAAATTGAATCCCACGCTGAAATAGACAGTGGTTGTCGGGCGATTAGGACCGCTCCCATAACGATCGGGTAGTCATGGACAAAATCTTCATCCTTCCAGCTACACTTGTCCAGAATGCTTGTATACAGGGCATCCATCATTCCATCAGGAGAAGCCATTGATCGGTTTGTACCTACGATGAGCAGCCTGTCCAGTGTTCTCCTCGGATTCTTGCTGCTCAACTTCATATAACGGAAGACAACGCTAATCCAGATGAACAAGCCACCAGCTTTTTCCGATATCTTGTGAACTAGCGCATCTTCTTCAATGAATCCACTCAGACTAGGATGGGCATCCTTCAGACTACGCAGCTGTGCACGGATGTAAATGGTGCAGTCATGCTTGTTTGTATCATCCAAGAGATCCATTCCGAGACGTTCGATGGGGAAAGTAGGCGAGAGAAAACGATCGACAAGATCAAAATGTCTCGAGGTGGCAAAGAACTTGATGTTGGAAGGCAATCTCGGTGCCTCTTTCCGAAGTATATCGGCAAGGCATTCGAAGACTTGCGGCTCACACTCATCCAAAGCATCAACAATTACCACCACAGGACCACCGGAAGGCGATCCCCTCAGAAGGAGGGGTCCGGCCACAAGCTTCTCGAATTGCACTATGAAAGGTGCAGTCGCAAGGGTCGGGTCGTCCTTAAGAATGGATATGATGGAGGCGCAGTATGAGGGGTCACGCGTTGCTAGTGATCGAGCCATGCCGCTGAATAGGTGGTCAGGCCGCGACTGCTCGCCTGCTTTGAAGAAAAATGTCAACAACAATAGCCCTTCGCTCGCGCACTTCTCCGCGATCGAATGGGCAATCGACGTCTTGCCGGCACCAGCCACGGCCGTTAGTAGCATGACCCGCTTCGAGTCGTCCTCCATGTTGCGACACCAGGTCATGATATGGTCGATAAGAACTGTTCGGGTGCCCTCCAGGCATGCGTCGGCTGGGTTATGATGAGCGATAGTCGGATATCGTAATTCACCCAGAACTGAGTCGTTCCCTAAACGGCTTTGGTTATTTGCTATGTCTGTTAGTTTGGCGCCAGTCATTAGGCTGGTTCTCAGCTATATGACCCCGAATAGTCAGGATAGTAGAGGAACAACAACACAAGGAAGAGTTACTTGAAATGATGTCAAGGCCCTGTCGAGAACTTTCTTGAAGTCATCAATCCTTCCCGGATGTACTAAGTGTGATAGAAAGTTGGCAACACTGGACCGTTTCTTCATTTTCATGATGATTGGTGTAATTTCGGACACAATCTGTTTTAGCGCGCTGCGGAGTGTCATATAATCAGGATAGCCAACCGACCGAAAATCAAAAGCACGCACGCATCTAACTCCTTGACATTCTCTAGCCAAGGTCCTACCTCTTCTGCTGAGGTGTCATAAGATTCGGTGGCCGCCAGTACTTTCGCTGCAGCCTCAACCACATATTTCCCAAACTCCTTCCATTCTTTCTTATCTGACTTGAACTTCTGTGTGTTACGAGTGATAAGCCCTGGTTCCTGATTCATCGCAACCCATTGCTTACTTGGACCTCACTGAAGATGAAGAGCGCGCCACTAGAAGCGCTTTTGAGGGGAGGAAGAGCATCGGATGCAACATAGATGGCTGTGAGAATTGGGATGGCGATGTCACCTCCTCCTGTGAAGATGTGATTAATATCTCGTCTGAGAGCGTTCGCCTTTTCCTTGAGCGACATGGTTGATGGGGATGGATGGGTGTAGAGCAGAATCGATGCGGTGACAGTGAAGCAAATGTATGGCATTCCGATGCCTTTTGTGCCAATGGTTGGCTAGTCAACAATATATTGCCACCATTGTAAGGTTCCATTGTTGCTGGTGCTTTGTCCCATTGTGCCACTCAGAGATGTATATAAGCGCAATGTGTGAGCTGAGAGCACGATATTTAATGACACTGATATCGTGCTCAGTGTGTCCGGCTGCAATGCCGCGATTGTAACAATGTATACTGCACCGCCCAAGAGCATGTGGCCGCCATAAGGCACTGCAGCTTTCATTTGGTTCTTTATGGAAGGACACTGCGAGTCGATCTGTAGGACAGCCTGAGGTTTGCTGCTGATCTGCCCTTTGGAAGAAAGACTTGATCGCCTTGGTTGTGCAAGAGCGACAGGACAAGCATAACTTGATGGTTTCAACCACAACAAGCGGACAACCGATACATAGGGCTATAGAGGGGGGTTCTCAGGACATTCGAAGAGGGCCTTTGTATGGGAAACCTCAACGGGCGATGACTTATGTAAATCGGTGATGATCTAAGCAAGCAGAACCGGGGGAGTGCCCTAAAGGGGCGATGACCTAGGCGAGTGCATCCCAAACGGGAGCTGAAGTAAGCGTCTTCATCCAATGAGACCGCGCTCTTTATATATTGGTTGTTGTTCCATGATCTCGTGTTCTATTGTAATCGAACATGTGATGAAACCTCAATTTTCATGTTGCCCGAATTTATTGTTGTATTGCCTCTTAAAACCTTGCAGCTGCGCATTCCACAGGCCTCAACTTGCTTTGTCCATCTCAAACGAAACATCACCCCATGTTCTCTTGCCTTTCGGTTTTTTGTCCCCCACTTCCGCTTCATCTCCTCCCTCCATCACGAATGAAGCATTCAATCACGGACTTTTCCAACGATCAACGCCTGTTTAACGCTTCTGCGTCATATTGTCAACAGTTGAGTGCCTTCAGCGCATGTGCCAACACTCGGGCGAAATTCCTTTATATTGATGATTATATCCGATTCATTTTTAACTTCCTCCTGCTTTCCATGTAACGCTTTGGGTGTTGCAGACTCTAATCGATATCGTGCTGGTCCAAATGACCATTTCCTCGTCCGTGGTCTCTGTATCTAATCTCTGGAACGATCCAAATACATATCACTCAAAGAGCTTCAGCGAGGTTTCAGGCAGGGAGAGTAGCGGGTTCTGCCGCGTCAGGCGGCGTCTACCAGTTATTACATAATACGAGATGTAGCCCATCTCACGTGGGTGTGGGAACACAACATGGACTATCAATTCACTGATTGAGAGCTGTGATGCCGCGTCATAAGGTACCCGCGATACCAGTTCAAGACGATGATGAAGCCGATGAAACTTACGATGAGGTGGAGGAAGAGGAAGAGGGATCACATGCTGAAGAGGACGCAGAAGTGGATGAAGATCAAGACCAGGGTGAAGACGCCGAACAAGATGACGAGGACCTCGCAAACGAGAGCGAGCATGGCGAAGGCGAAGACGATCGAGAGGAGGGGGCTGATGTTGACGGTGTTGATGAAGAAGAAGCGCCTCGTCGTGGACCGACTATTGTGATTAAACGCAGAGGTCGGGGACGGGGTCTTAGTGGCACGTCGACACCGAGAGGAAGAGGACGTGGTAGAGGGCGTGGCAGAGGCAGAGGGCGTGGGAGGATTGGCCCTCCTTCTGGTCTTACTGTTGTTTTGAAAAACACACGCCCAACAACAAAAGCTGCCGATGATGACGATCCGGATCCAGACGTTGTTGGTGAGGACAGTGCTGCAGGAGATGATGATGGTGAGTCGGAGAAACTTTGCTTACTTGCTTCTACGTTTCTTCTTATGGCTCCTCAGTGCCCAATTTTCCCGTCGGAACATCATACCGAAAGGTCAAGGGAAAGTACTACATCTTCGAGGAGGATGAACTAATGACAGAAGACGACCCCAAAGGAGATACAAAAATCGATAAATTGGGGAATCTTTTAGGAGGCATGCTCCTTTGTCTCCTTACCTGCCTCAGCCATTCGCTAACTTAGTTCCGAACCCCAGGTCGCATTTTCAAAGCACCGGCATTCAAGAGCCCATGGCGGTCAAATCCCGAGAAACAGTACATGCTGTCTATCGACGCTGCCCGAACTTCTGGCTTCCGGGATTCATTGTACTACTTCAGACGGAATCCGACTGTTGTAAAACTCACCCTCTCCCAAGCCGAAAAAGAGCATCTCATTTCTCTTGGACGTTTGTCCAACAACCTTAAGTCCAGAAGTGTCACTATGATAGCTGTGCGAAGTGCATTCAAAGTGCATGGATCAAAAATGATTAAGGGCGAGTATGTATCCCTTACCTGCGGTAAATCCACTCATGATACCATACAGATGGACGCTGGGTTACTGACGACTACTACGAGGATGCTGCACGAGAGGACTGCACTGCCAAAGGCATCACTCCCGGGGATCCGGTTGGCGACCTGCCAGACCCTAACCTTTACCCAATGGGCGACATCAACCAACCTATTCGCACACATGCACAACAGTTCGCACAAGGTGCAGCGAATGCCAACACTCAAAACGCGTACGGCTCAACTGGTGTATATCGCACTGGTGGCCCGACAACACACTTCGGAGGGGCTGGTCTTGGACCTTTTGATGATCGATATTATTTGAGCCTCTCCGCTAACACGAGTATGGTGGGGGCGTCCACTTCGGGCCTGGGTACGACTGGGGGCGCCGCTAGGAGATCCACTCTCCTTCGTGAGGGAGTGGGTGAGGAGAACTGGATTTGGAAGGTGGCACTTATGGTACACGAGTCCAATGATCAATACGGCGCTCTTCGACGTTCGCGTCTTCGGGGAGCTGCCCTGAGTTTAGATCCTCCACCCCAGAGGGAAGATTCCTTTGGCGAAGCACAGCTTGCGGTCGTGGACGGTGGATTGGAGGAGACAATTCAAGCAGCTCGGGAGATTGATCATTTTGGGGAAACTGAAATGGTGGATGCTGATCCACAGATCGTTCAACATCTTGCGAGGAAACGTCAACGACTTGACGGGGAGAACGTTGGGCTTGGGATGTACGAGCCTCATACCGACATGTTCCTATGTGAGTTCGTTTCTTGTGTGTTTGAATCCCAGTCAGTTAAAAGCTCCCACTCAGACCGTGCAGATACGCAGCCCACAAAAGCTCGAATGGAGCAAGTAATAGGGGAACCATCAATATTAGGTGGAAGGCGTGTTGGTGGGCTTGCATGGGGAGTACTGAAAGTTGATGCAGTGATGGAAACTCCGACGTGATTCAGTACCTCACACTTGGACGTCGAGCAGTATCAGTAACTTTATTCCGTGATTAACTTATCAATCTTCGACCAAATAATGAAATATGCATGCATGTAAATGATGCAATTATCATAGCATAGATGCACACGAAAAAAATTACACAAGAACCGTCATCCTAAAACAGCCGCTCGCGAGAGAAACGAAAGGACTGGCTGTTCGACATGGAGCTTCGATGGCACACGGCAACGAATACATCGTCGCTTATGAGGTTCGGGCCAATTACGCATAAGCAAGTGGATGGACATGTTCACATTAGCGATGTGGTCATTGCAGGTGCTGGCTGGAACGAGGCTCTTCACGTTCTCGGATGGCAATTACTCTAAAGGTGGTTTAAGCATGTACGTCCTGTCCAAAGAAGCGGGCACACTCACTGGAACGAGCGCGCATCTTTCTTCTCTTACGGCGGAGCCTGCGAGATCTCTTTTTCTACGGAGGGAACGATTTGGTCTTGGATTAAGCAGAGAGCGAATGCACTTCGTCATACCTTCCACTTATCACGCATCTAGAAGAATGGAATATGTAAAGCTGCCGGGCTAAAGGAATGTCTGAAAGACTTACTGTCACTGGGGGTTCACAATGGATGCAGTAATCAGGAGCTAAAACCGGAAGCAAATTTGCTAGTTCTTATAGTCAAGTCTGGTGAAAATACGGAGTTTGCCATCCCAAAACATAATCGGCGCCTAAATTCCCTGATGTCGGATCTGCCCAAACGGATATGGCAAGCGTGCCTAAGAGCTGAGGATAGGGTGAGCAACACAACGCTTTAATGACGTTCGTAACATGCTAATCTTGTGGGGGTCGTCAGACACTTTCAACTAGGGACTTGCTCTCGCAAGTCAGTGAGAGTGAGGCACAATGTCTCCGTGCTATCAATGATCTCCTCTCAAAAGTAAGTTGGTAGAGATCCACGCAATTCATGGGTACTTATCAACAGGACAGAACTTGCTCGTTGTGGTGATGATGGAGGATGGTGAACCTGGGTATCGAGGAGTTGACCGGGCCACCGCTACAGCGTTCGTGTGTAGGCGCCTTTTCCACCAGGTTCATCAGTAACCGGGCACCACGTTGTTTTAACAGGAAAGCCAATATGCATCCTGATGAGTATCTCGTCTATTCGGCAATCGAGGCTCAAGGGAACATCGGTAAAGCCTCAGTCTTTTTTTTTACACGCCAGAGTAAATAACCGACCTTAGTTCCCGAAAAGGTGCATGGATAAGATATCTCAAAGCCAGGACAGGTTTAGCCGCCGTTGTCATCAATCGATGGCTAAAGAAGCTGGAGCAGAGTCAGCTCATTAAGCGTGTAACGAACGTGCAATACCCAACGCGCAAGACGTATATGTTGAAAGGTATCGAGCCTGCGATCGAGCTTACTGGCGGCCCATGGTACACTGATAATGCGTGGGACACTGCATATGTGGAGAACAATATGAAAGCCATACTTATGCACATCCAGGATCTAGTAAGTTCATGCTTACTCTGACGATTCTGTCTTTAACGATTGCACAACGTTACAGAGCCTTCCTCCACCAACCGAGGAATGCTCGAACATGATTTATCCGACAAGAATGTCAAAATCAATTTACCCAACTGCAGCTCAAATTACTCGGTGGCTAAAAAATGCCAAAATATCCGACACGGAACTCAGACAGGAACATGTTAAGATGCTTCTTGATGCGTTGGTGTATTCGGGGGAAATAGAGGCACTCCCGGCCCTTGGTACACATGGTTCATTTGAAGACGATGACGACCCTGAGTATGGCATGGATCTCTCGGATATGGAAAGCGGGTCACCTTCTAAACGCAAAGCATCCGGTAAACGGAAAAGTCGTAAGGATTCCCTAGATTCTGATGAGGACGAAATGATGTCGAACAGGATGAAACGCCAGAAAATAGGTAACTAGATTGAGTTGTTTATCGCTCTCAAGGAGGCTTATGAAATCCGTCCTGTAGGAAAAGCCAAGCTTGAGTACTCAGAAGAGGAAGAGGGACTTGGCGACGATGAACCCAAAACGAAAAAATCGGGCGAAAATGAAGAGTTTGACTGGAGTTTTGCAGATGTTTCGATCCCCAGTGCAGCAGCGCTGCCACTGAATGCATCCAACTCGGGTGTCGTTTACAGGGCCGTTCGTCGTAATACCACTATCGGAATTGGATGGACCCAGACTCCATGTGGGACGTGTCCTCATTTCGACTTTTGTGATGAGAGGGAGAAAGGAGGTGGAGTTGACCCTGGAATGTGCAGCTATCTCGGGGAGTGGTTTGACTTGGACGAGAATAGGCTGATGCCAATCGATCCGTAATATTCAACATGCGATTCACCCAATTCCGAATGTTTATACTTATAATTCTGCCTAGTCAAAGTGTTTAGTACCTCAGTCTCCAGCTTTGTCGATTTGCCTCCAAGTCGAAGTTGGTGGCGCCAAAGTACGTTATTGATATATGTACTTACCCGAATTTGGCAATTTGTGATTGTTCTCCGTTTTTGAGCTCTTGACTAAAATTAGTAAACGGGAGCCCTCGATGCTCCCACCATCTGCAATTACACGGCTCCGTGCTCTTCGATCCCAACTGTCACCAATAAGAAAGACTATTATGTCCGCCCCTGCAACGAGGTTCGCAGTGTCACCATTCCCAGAAAGGACTCCTCAATCTCGAACAATTCGTACCGCAGCATGTTTAATTATTGGGTAAATGGCTTGATTGTTGTACTTGGCTTGACAATTGGTGGGGCCTGCAGCGCTGACTATGATTTTGGGGATATACCCGACGGGATCTTTGGTGCTCGTCAACTAGAGACGAGATTTTGAATGGAAAGACTCAAGATACAAACTCACACTATTTCGCCAAATTTTGTTTTGGCCTTGGGATCGATCTGAAGCGTATCGAGGTCATAGCTGATGACGAAAAAGAGATGTTCGTATATTACTGCAGTTACAACGAGGCCACGCGACCGGCCTCTAGGCTTTCGCGTTAGAGACTGACCCCCGCTCATAACCTTCAGCATCGAAGCAAGTCGGCGGCTTGTGTCCCAATTCGACTTGGTCGTCACGTCTGGAGGCATCGGGCCAACGCATGATGGTATGAGTGTAATATTGGCTCTTCAGTACCCCCTTGTTGCTCTAAAACTATGACTTTTCCACTCATGGCTGCCCTTGGGACATTAAGACATCACCTATGAATCATTGGCCAAAGCCTTTGGACAGGAATTGAAGTATCACGAAGAAACTCAGCATCGAATGGGGGAGATGAGCAAACATCGATCGGATCTCGATAACCAAACCGAAGCGCAGAATATAGCTCGATTGCGAATGACTCTCTTCCCTGCTGACGCTGAAGTGTTATTCGTTGCTGAAGATTTATGGGTGGTAAGTCTATCCTCGTGCATGCCAAAAATGAGATTCAAGACAATGTGCATGGTTGAACTTACGTCTTAATAATTCCACTCCAATCCCCCTCCCCCCCACCGGGCATATACTCAGCCAGTCGTACGTCTAGAGAAGAAGCTCTGCATATTACCTGGCGTTCCTAGCATCTTCAAACGATTGCTCGAAGGACTCAAACCGTATGCTCTCTTACCTGACTCTGCTGATAAACTCTTCCGACTGCTTGTTCGCACGGAGTAAGTGTGTTTGTGGTTATTCTACCGTTATTTTTCCTTTATTCGGTGGCCGTCCCAACACATCGCCGCAAGGAACGCGCCGCCGCAGACACTAGTGTACTGGCGGTTAAGGCGATTTGTTGAGGAAGAGTCACACCGCTATGTGATCCTTGGACCCTTGTTGGAGCCCGCGCGCTGATGGGTGATTTTGATTCCTATTTTGAAATAGGATGGCTGAATCTCTTATCGCACCGTTCTTAACGGACTTGTCGATTCGTGTTAAGCCAGAAGGGATTCGAATTGGTTCATACCCTGAGTTTCGGAAGAACGTTACAGTCTCCCTCGTGGGGAAGGATGTTGAAAGGCTTAGGAGACTCGGAGAGGAGGTGAGTATCTCTCTAGCTCTGGGTTCTCGGACCACGTCTGACTTGTGTGTTTGTCTCGCAAATTTAACTCCTTCCCTCTCGCCATTTGGCTGGGCGATTTCCCTTCCTTGAACAGGTCGCCACAGAATTAAAAGGCGTTATCATTCAGTCTGAGGATTCCGAGGATTAACAATTGGATCTGGGTTGACAACTGCCTGGTCTATGTAAGTGTTGTCACAACCGCTTGGTATTCAGTAAACCGTTTAAATAAACCTGTACATTGAGTTCCTGACCGCCAAATCTTCTCTAGTAGATCAATGCATCCGCGGGGGGAACGGCACAACAAGTCTGCAGCACTGTTTACAAGTTGCCTTATGTATGCTAGTTGTTGTTGAGCCGCAACCGCCGCCAACACGACAATCTGTCTCCGCCATGTTTTCTTCATTGAGGCTTTTCGATGGTGGCGTCGTTCTTCAACCGGGTTGATCTGGCTGTGGGCCCTGACTGGCTGTGGATACTAAGGTACTTCTGTCGCCTGATCAGCTTGGAAGTTCTTTGCCGCCCCCATAAGTGTGTGATACAATGATTGTCATATTGTGATCATCGCGAAGTGCTCGCGCTAGCTAACCTTTGTTCTCGTTTTACGGTCCGTATGCCGTTGTGTGATGGTGATGATGAGAGGAAGAAGGGTTGCACAACCTCTCTTGGCAAGGGTTGGGCTTTTCGTCTAGATAAAGTACCGTGGAAATCATCCCACACAGACACATATTCAAACTGTTTCTTCTGTAACGGGAGTCGATGATCATCGGTTGTGGCAATCTCTCCTAATGTAGAAAAAGAAAAAGCTTACTGGTGACCGAGGAATTAAGACCCTAGCTAAGCCCTTAATACCAAGAGCCAGTCGAGATGAACCCAGTGTTCATTGACAAGCCAGCCAAACTGACAAGACACATAGAAGTGATGGAATCGTTGCATGCACGATGCGATGCATGCATAGCCGAGCAAGAAATGCATGGAAATGGTCATCTGCCCTGATCAGAGATCGTTGAATTACCTCAGCATGGATCTTCTTAACGTTGCTTTCTCAGCTGTTACCGCTTAGCTATAGGTCTCATTGATAACGCCTGCGATGGAGGCTTACGACGATTGGGCACCGATGAGAGAGCCAGAGAGCATGCGTACATTGTGCCACCCGATATAATGTTCCTGAGGTGACTCCTCCTTGCTCCTACAGGGCGCGTGAGAAATGCCGCTTTGAAAAAGGCCGTTCCTCGTCCGGCTGAATTACGTTGAAGCCCGTGCGTCGAAATCAATTCACGTCAAAAATGATACCATATATGTAATACCGCGGCTTTACCCAGCAAGTCGGTCGTGACCCGGCAAGGGCCGCTGCTGAGTCATCCAAACCGCTGCTTCGCCAAGTTCTTCAGCATCTCCATCGTCTGCTTATCCTTCTCACGTATCGCATTCCGACGTTCTTCAGAAGTCCCACCACCACCACCACTTCCACTTCCTCCCCTACGTTCATCCTGTGTGGCTTGCCATCTTGCTTCGGCGCGGGCACGAGCTGCGTCCCTTCTTGCGATCCTGTGAGTCCAAGATCAGAGAGTGCAAAGTGGGTCAACTGAATGAGCCGATCAGGGGAGGGGAGGGGGTTCGATAGTTTGAGGAGGCTTTTTTGTGATGATATCGAGTCACCATAAGGGGGAGGCGATATAACTCAAAAAGTCAAACCTGACACGAGAACTGGGGCACTGTGCGAATCGGAGCGCAAAAGTCCGAACCCCCAAGTTGATGACAGGAGTCCAGTTATGGAAAATGACGTGATAAAAAGTGTGGAGGAGTAAAAAAGGCGTGCTTTGACAGCAACATGGGTCGCCACTACCACGAGGCGATAGCGGGTGTAGCCAAGGTAGGAATGGTGGATCGAAAGCAGGTAGACCCTAAGCGGAAACATCGTACTCACGCGGCTTTGAAACTGTCAGCACTACCACTGCCCATGAGGACATCATCGCGCATATCAAACCCCGCACTGTCGTCGCCTCTTGCATCCCGAAAGGATCGGTCAGTTTCCCTCCTGGCTTTCTTGGCTTCCAATTGACCGTCCCGTCCTCGTAGTTCACCTTTAGCGGCACCTCCACCCATCAGCACAGCATCATCTAAACGCTCAGATTCTTCTTGACGGGCACGTTTTCGCGACATTTTGAAATGGAGTGTGGCAGACTCCGATTGCTCTTCAGCGAGGAGTTGGGCATCCGAACCTTGCGGCATGCTGGGGCCTATCAGCTTACGCCTGTTGGTGGAGATAGGAGAGCGAATTCCCGCGGTTGCATGCTCATGTGGAGTCGTCGAAGATGAGGCAGGCTTGCCGAAGGAAGTTTCACGAGAATTGGACGTATCCAAAGCAATCTGTTCGCGAACATTTTCCAGGGCTTTTTGATCAGCTTTGGAAGTTTTCGATGCAAAAGACCATCTGTAGGCGGTTTGAGAAGACGCTGGTGCAGGAGAGGTGCTGTTGTCGACCTGGTAGAGAGGTACTGAAAAATTCGGGGACGGGAATTAGATGTGTATGAATAGGCAACGTTGAAACCCAGTTCTTGGGTTCTCAGGAGTATTTCAGCCGTACGTTTAAGTTGGCCTCTGTTCCATCGCTAAAGAGGAGAAGTGGTTTGTAAGCACGCTATGACAATTTTTTTTTTCGACGGGAGGTTGTATTGCGAAAGGAAATGACTGGCCGGTTGGAAACACACCTTGACAAACTTGGCAAAATAGTACCGAGCTTGGTCACCAGACAGCTCGTCAAAGTACTGGTCCGACATTTCCAGTTCCGGGATAGCCAAACACATCAAAAAAACATGACCATGAGTTGTGCCTTACGCAGGGGGGTCAGAGAGGAATGCTTATCCTGACTTTATCCTTGTCCTGTCTGAGCCACAGACGAAAGTTGTCACTCTTGAGGAAATAATCATCTTCACTTATTTTCTCAATGCCATAGTCAGCTAGAACGATGTCACCCTGATGGTGATGGCGATGGTGCGATGAGGGTGAGCGAGATCGTGACCGACGGGCACCAGGCATGAGGAGGGGCGGTAATAAAAGGTGGCTGTGTTTGAGCACGGGCCGTTTGTATTTTTAGTTTCCGTATTAGGTTCGGTCTGTCTAAAGCGCCAACGGAATTAATATTCCTTTACCGCTGCGAATGGCAACCGCGACGAAGAAATCTAGGTTTAACGATTTTGACCAGATATGGATTCAAGATGACAGTGTCTCAATTCCTCCGCTTGCGCCTCGATTATCTACATGTTCCCCTCCCCCAACACGAGGCAGCGAAGAATTGCACATTTGGACAAGAACCGATTACGGTTGTGACCTGAATTCTCCAAAAGATCTTGCCTTTTCCGTTCCCAACAGAGAACACCCGTAATCAACTTGCGAGCTTCCGATGAAGACATTCTATCTGCTGATCTAATTCTAAAATTCGATTTGTCTTCTTTTTTTTTATGTTGGTATCAGTCGTTAAGTTGAAAGCTCGGAGGCGAACCCCTTGCTTTCAACTCTGGGTTGTTTGTTCCTCCGTGTGCTTTCCTCGTTCAGCGATGCATCCTCTCCTTGTCCTTCAGCGTGCTGCCTCTGGTGTGCCCGACCCTGCTGATGATGGCAAGACCCGATGGAACGACGACGAGGCGCGAACCCATCCCTCAATCACCGCCATCGCTTCGCTAGACAACCCGAATGTCCCTCTTTGTCCTCACCTTCCAGCATCAACCGCAGATAGGGGATCCTCCTCATCAACTGAAACTGTCACAGTCCCTGAGGTTGATTCATCTCCACCCATGCTCTCAGCGATGGCCGCGGGAGATTCCACTGCCGCTTCTTCCACCACTGCGTCCCCGATCACTGCTTCCAGCCTGTGTGATGACGCATTGCCTGGTTCTGAGCAGCTACCCTTGCCTGCGCATATCTTCGAAGAAGCACTCAAACACATCCAATCCGCGTCGCTCGATATTTCAAACAGCATCGCCTCATCGCCCCAAACGCCAACGACGCCACCGCCCTTGAATCATGTATCTGTAACTGATTTTCTTCTTGCTGGCTCCCCGTCGTCGCTCTCGGACTTGCAACAACACCTCGATCCATTGACAATCTCCAACCCAAAAGAGTCTCTTTCAATATTTCCGCCGTCGACTACTACTATTACGGAAGTGGAAGAAATTCAACAATCTCCGCCAACTGTATCCCCCACAGCATCTCCTTTATCTATCAATGCTTCTACCATTATTTATCATCAACTTGCACCTCCGGGTAAAAACGATCAAACGAAGCACGAATACAGCCGACCTCCTTGCGTTAGATGCAAAAAATCCAAGGTAAGTAAGCCTTCTCGAACCAAAAAAAAAAAATCCACCATTCCTTTTCATATTGCACTTCCTTTCCCTTTTACCCACTCCCTTCCCCCGCGCCATCTTGTTCAGCCGAACAGCGGTTGTCCCTGAATTCTAACCACTTGTTTCATGCGCTTCCGGTAGATCCACTGTACGTATTTACCTGGCACGACGAAATGCTTAAATTGCAAGCAAGGGAAGAGATGTTGCCTCCCCAGTGGCACACCTTAGTGCGTGTCCTCTTTTTACTCTATAAAAACAACTTTACTCTCTGTCTAATCCCCGTCTCATAATACCTTTTTTTTTCCTTCATTCAACTACGCCTAATAGTACTCGATTACCCCCACCCGACCCCAACACGACTACGAACGCAGACGACGAAACGACACCACGGCTGATGGCCGTGATGACCAGCGATCAACTGTCTCCCTACCTCTCCGATGCTTCCACACTTGTTATGACTTCGCCACCCCAGCAACTTGCCAATCCTTCCTTAGCATACAACCAGATTTATCATCCACCATCGCAGCCCCCACCGCAACAATCTCAACCTCGACCCCCACATTCGCATTCACATTCACATCACCAGGTGGCGCATCCTCAACACCAGCCGCAGCAACAACAACAGCAACAACAGCAACAATTCGAAGAAGACCCCGAAGTCCAACGTATGATTAATGAGCAATACTTCCCTCCGACCTTGATTGTGCGAGGCATCGTTTCCCCTGAAGAAGTCCAGCAGCTTTTCTCCATGTGGGTATACCCGAATCATTACCCTTGACCATTACATCTGATATGAACTGACTTTGAACCATTGGATTGACTGTTGCATCACCCACGTTCACCTACTCCAATCATTTGAAATTCGGCATCCATTCATGTTCGGCACGCACTGAATATATGGATAATGGGTCAATTGGTCGCTCTCTAACCGTTCTTGGGATCTGGATTCTGGACCCCCAACCCCTCCTTCATCACTCGGCGGAATGGATCTAACCCCCTGGTTGTAGATTCTATACTCATTTGAATCCCCATGCGGAGATCTTGGATCCGGATTATCACACTATCCCTTTGGTACTCTCTAGGTTTCCTTTAGTGTTTACTATAGGTGTGTTTACTTCTTTTTTGTTTCTTTGTTTTGAGTATCCTTTATGGATGAGACAGTTTTGCTCAATCAACAACTTTCCCTGCCCGCTTGCACATGCATGGCGGTGACCACTCGTCGGAAACAGTCTGCACGATTGCGTCACGCTTCCTAGGTTCACGTCCAGATCTCTATCCAGAGTCCCTCTCCATCACGAAAGAAGCACTAGCTCTCGCATGCTTCTCGACTGAGGATCCCATAACAGGAGCAAGATCCGGCCGAGACTCACCACTTGATGTATGTCTGGCGCTCATCTTGTGGGTGACGTGGATGCAGCCCGTTAGGACCTCCTTGGAAGGTGTGACGAACACTGGCGCAGACAAACGATGGGTTTGGACGGGAATTGCCATGCGTCTCGCAGAGTCACACCATCTTTATCGACAACAGAAACTGAATGGCGCGGTTGATTCACAGGGTGAACTCGCTGAATGCAGCTCGGTGCTTAACATCTGTACGACAGTGGATAGGACGTTTATCATTTTACGACCATCATCGATTAAGGCTATCATTCCTGGTACGGATCCCTCCTCTGGTGCGCTTGGAAGTTCTGCTGCCGCGGCTGCCAGTGCCGCGGTTGCCACTCCTAAAGGTAGCTCTTCCACGACCGCTCTCCAGACGACACTAAGTACGACGGTTCTGGCGCGTCGGACAGCTGCAGATCAAGACGTCGATCCGTCGTCTGATTTTCGACAACTTCAATCTCCTTCATCCTCCCCTTCGCTACCACTCACCCGCAATACACCTCTCCGCTCAAACGAGCGAAACAACTTCAGTCCCAGATTGTTAATGTTATGACGGGCTTTTTGAGCGATGCGCTCGGACCGGCTGATAACGAGAAGAGTGCGGCCTCGTTTAGGGTGCATGTTGGAAGCGGAAATGGTGGGAATAAGAATGGGCATCTCAAATTTGTTCAAAAGTGTGGCAGTATATTGGATCATTTAGAGGATGAAGTTAGTGGACTGAGATCTAGGGCTACCGGTGAGTGTTGGTGTGATTGTTTGGATGGTTTTGACAAATGTATTCTGATTACTTTTTTTTTTTTTGGGTAGGGCATGGAGACCCTCGAATTTACTTGAACAATATCCAGCTGGACGTATGGTATTATCGCCTCGTACTATATACGTTCGAATTGCAGGCTGTGATGGAGGAGTCAAATTCGTCCTCATCACGTTCGGAGAAGGCTGCCAAGGCGAAGCCTCGTCCTCGTACAAAGACGAGTCGGCCTTCGTATGCTTCGAAGAGTCGTGAAGTGCTCGTTCCAGTGGTGCGTCCCACTTTCCATCCAAGCGTTGGAGCTTGCATTTGACGCTGGGATGGTATCAGTGTATCTCGAGAGCCCAGGCCATGTTGCAATTCATCTGCGATAGTTTCCCACCCCGTGCAGCGATCGAGTTCTTACCTGAACGTATCTTGGGACAAACAACAGCCGCTGCATTGCTGATGATAGAAGTAGGCTTGTTCCTTTTCAAGTCGGTTTTCGGAATAATAAATGCCCCTCTTCTCCATAGATCCTCTACCATCCAACGCTCAGCTCGTACATTTGCGAGGACACAGCGATCTATACATCCACATTGAACAATTGGGCAAACGTAATGCAAATGGCGTCTGCTCAATATCCATTTGATCAAGCTCGCACGTGCAGTTCAGCGGTGTATTCGCGTCTTGTACGTGAACAAGCGAACGTTCGATCCATCCTTTATTCCTCCTCCGCTGCTTCCTCTGGAGCACATGGTAGTGGTGCATTGTCTGGCCTTTCGTTATCTCTCGCCCCTTCGCCGGTTGCTGATCCGACGTCCCCACCTCCGTTGGGAGGCGGACCTTCGCACGATGTCAACGGGTATCAGTATCCGCATACACTCATGGCGGAGAAAAACTTACCCGTACAACTCTTGGAATGTGCTTACTCGCCTCCTGTCTTGAGACTTCATTGAATGCTTGAAAGAACATCCCTTCCTTTTAATTTCCAATTTCCTCCCTCAACTTCCTTGCTAGCTAGACTCTCCTCTCCTCTCTCTCTCTCATCCTCATGACCGCTCTTGCTCACTTGGCACCGCGCGATTGGTCATCATGGTTGACGTCGTATGATTGCGTCATATGCTGTGTATGGCAGCTTTTTCATTTCGGGTAGCAGATTTCATTTCATCCATTTTGCAACGCTTAGGTCGCTTGTTCGCCCCCAACCTCATTGAATATTGTCGATATTCGTATGTGCGCGTTGTGCCCTCGCAGCGAGACGGACATGCACACATGCACAACTGCCGTACATACGTATATATGCAAACATCTGTAATTCTCAGTTATCGTCGCTTGCGTTTTCTATTTCATAAAACATCAACCCCGCATCTGAAGTGTTGATTGAAATCCCATGGGGGTTCTGGTTCTTTTTGCATTGACCAATTCAGATAACGCTATTACATACTCACTACATTTCATCCTCAAGCACAAATCGGCGATTCGCTTCAACCATCACCGCGTGTTTACCACTAGGTAAACAGGTCGAACAGGTCGAACAGGTTCCAGTACATTACCTGATTCAAACAATAACCATGCCAAGTCCCTGGGCAATCGCCAAAGAAGGGGTAGTGGCTTTTACCCCTAAAATGTTATAGGCCCGATTGGCAAGCTGAATTGCACGCGAACAGGGATCCAATTGGGTAGTTCTATCAAGGAACGTTCTCATCGAGATACAGCGCGTTTTCTGATGCGGTACATTGGATACAGGCTAGACAACGCCGCCCAAGAGGCTAATAGTGGAGCCGTTTCAATGACGGGAAGGGATTACCGCGAGCAAATATATTGCTTTGCTCAGCGGTTGCGGTGAATGATTTGGCTTGGTCTACTCTCGGGGCGAACTCCGATAAAGGCTTCACATATTGGGGAAGGGGGAGGGGGCCGGTGACAACCTAATTGAGCGGCGTCTATCATGAGTTGACGTTGGACATCAACCATTCATGGTTGGCGATATATGGATGATGGAAGGAGAACGTACATGCAACATACAAAAGGAGGCAAAGTTGAAGATGAATGCTCCGAGGGATAATCTTGACATGAATCTTGAATGGGTTATTCAACATTTTCGGTGTCAATAGATCTAATCGAGATTTAGTCAAGTAATTTCGCCAACAGACTCAAAGAATACATACGAAGCCTCTGACCGCCCCGTAGCAGGAAAGTATATTGAGAACCCAAATTCATTCCCGACAAAATTACCGGGATTGAAGACGTGACAGCCTTCATAGGTAAGATCGTATCGTTCGTAACTGTCCGCTAGAATTACCTGTGAAGCCCGAAAGGAATGACTAAGGTCACTCCATAGAGTGCTGGAAGAACGAACCGCAGAAGGCATTGGGTACAAGCGTAGCGCATGGTCGAAATCCCACAGTATCGGCGAGACGGGAAATGGAAGAGGCGAAAGATTGCATTGGTCCACAATAGTTTGCACCAGCTTTCAAGAGTACGATAATCCGCGAATGATCCAGGGATGACTTATAGAGAACCCACTTACAAAACGCTTGAGGTCTGAGCCCTGGAGGTCTGGTTTCACACCAATCAAATTGCGCAGCATCTTCGCCATTAGATCTTCCCTAAAGATGACAACTTCTAGTCCGAAGAACTTGATCCGGGCAGGATTGCTCGGAAAGTGGGATTTAGGGACCCTGCTTCGTATACGCGAGGTGAAAGAGGATGGAAGTGGGCGGCGAGGAAGCGTCGAGGAACCCCATGGATCGAGTGGACCGGGCACGAACACAAAGTGTGAATTCCGAGATATCGCCGGAAACCCGGCAATGAGGTCCGCCAAACTGTCCAGATTGTCTGTCCGTTGGAAGGTGTGACTTGAAAACGTGTCCACGAAGCTTGGATGGTGTGAAAGAAAAAAAATCACCTTGATATTTCGCTAATCCATCGCCAGACGTCAAATCGAGTGAGCCGCTGGTGAAATTACCACATAGGATGAAGATGAGAGGGATGAAATCATTCTCAACACATCCTTCGAACACCTTGTCAATCCTTCCAGAGTGCGACGGTGGTCGAGCCACAAGTCTGACATGACTAGAAAGGACAGTCTTGAATATTCCAACTCAAGACGTTCCTGATAGCTGGCCTGAGTCGGACAGTGGTTTGAACTCCTCACAAGCAGGCGGAAGAGGCGATATGTGCGTACATACATCTTCCAATACGGTAGTAGCCCCATTTCCAAGCATATCAATATGACCAAAAATCGACCTACTCTGCGCGTTAGTCACTAGCACCGTCAACCAAACATCATCTCTTGCCTTGCTACTGCACGCCGTTCGCTAGGAGGATGTCCAATCGCAATCACAGCGAAACTTTCATTCGCAGTATAATCACCCTCTACAAGGACGAAGCACCCCTCTGTGAAGAAACCCTCGCTTGGTGCCTAGTCAATCGTTGATGTACTTGTCGTGTGTGTGTTGCTTTCTACTCACTGTGTCGGTGATGTCCAACATTACCTTCCCCTCCGTATCTTCCAGACAAAGCTTTCCAGCAGAGTCATGCGATAGCATACCGAATAGAAGGAACCGTTCCCCTATTCGTCCCAGTAGGTTTTTGGTTGATGTTATCTAGAGAATGGTCAGTGTCAAGAGACTTGCATCATTGCAAGCCCGTGCCTTGAGATAGCTAGCTCTATCCCTTCCCGATATCGGAGGTGAAAAATTCTCGTTCCGGAGAACAAACTGTTTGATCAGGTCGTGCCGACTTCGCATTAGTTGTGTCCTCGATTGAGCCGTACCGCCTACAGCAGATTTCCATGGGTTCTTCAATTAAGGTCAATCGCACATGATTGAAGGGAGAAAGAGACCCACGCACCTCTCGAATGCCTTTCGGTCGGCAGAGTAGTACCAACTTGGCATGTCGAAGGCGTCAATTATAAATAGATGGTTCTCGGGGTCTAAGAGGTCCGCATCTAGTGGGTTAACGCTTGGTCCATCTTCTCCTGCCTCCCTCATGAGCTCGTACACCCTGACCAAGATGTCTCTCGTGACGATGGTGGTACAATCTGTGCAACAAATCCGAATAAGGTTGAGTGATAACCTGGAAGACCAATGATGGGGTTAATGCGTGCCTCCCTGTTTCTGACATTCCTTTGCTATGGCCTCCAGCGCATCCTGGACTTGGTCGGGCGCTATCTCATGTTCGCTGAGGACTTCTTCGAGAAACTCGACAGAGTTCGGCTGAAGGGCAAACTGGTATTTTCGCGTAAAAACCTGTCCTAGACATGTAAGGACGCGTCGCGATGAACTGGAAAAACGCGTCCTAACCTTGTTGATCAACGCTTTGTGGCTCATTTTTTTGATCTAGGCGCTGAGAGTTGCGTGCGAGACTTGCCTTTTAAAGCGAAGACTTGCATGTGACCGATCCAGAATTAGCGACTCCTCTCACCTGACAGCCATGTCACAGACTGCCAGGAAGAGGCGTGAAGAACTCCATTACTACGCGGCTATACTCAAAGCTTTAGAGTTTGATAACAGCGAGACGAAAAGAAGCCAAAACATCTCGGAAACACTTCTAAAACCTTATAAATCCTGGCCCTTGCTACCAGAGATATCCCAACAGCCCCCGTGGGCACTCCGAGACGCGATAGAAGATGTTGTGGTAACAATTCTAGAGGCCGGTGATCACGATGCTGAAATGGGCCCAGGTGATTCCCATTCGGGCGAGAAACCGTCACCTGTTGATGAACGTGGGCGGATCACTGAGGCGGTTGGCGACGCTAATGATGAAGAGGAGGCCGATAGCAGCGAGAGTGATGAAAACTCCGATGACGAAGGCGATGAAGACGTTGAAGGCGGACAGAAAATCGGAGTCGAAGACGAAGGTGAAGAAAGCGATGACTCTAATGAAAGCCTTTCCAGAGTCCCTGCACCTTTTATCGACGCTCTCACCTCTCAAGTGTCAGATGTTTTGACTAGAACATTTGCTTTGATAACCTCCCACCGTCCCGCATACTATCGACACCTCAAACCATTCGACGGGAGGGCGATTCTTGATATGCTGACTGGAAGCAACATTGTCAGTCCGACGTATGCTGGGCCTTTTCCCCTAACTTGCTCGAGTTTTTTTTTACTGATTCCACCCAAAAAAAAGCGTACTAGAAGAAACACGTAGGCGTTTGGAACAGAGATTTCCTGATGATCCACGACGTCCGCCCCACCTCGGAGAAGGATACCCAGAGAGTGGGCCCTTGTCAAATCCTTCTGAAACTGCTAGTTCTCCGTCGGCCAGGATCCCTATGCCCCGTTCGGTTCGGGTGGATGCCGCTTCGTGGGATTTGTTCAATATCGTAGACGTTCACGTACGGGAAAAAAGAAGAGTAAAGAAAAGTAAGCTGGAGTACGATGATCAAAGGTATTTTTTTGGCTAAGTGCTCTATGTGTCTGCTCCAAAACATGAAGGAAAGCGCGAAGAGGTTGAGGATGACGATTTGGGAGAAGGGGAGTAGTCGAGTCGTGGCCGTCCGATTGTTCTTATAACATTATTGTCAGTATGTTCTGGCTGTATGCACCCTAACACCATAGCTCACAGCAAGGCTCCCCAGTTGCATCGAAAAGATTCTGGAGCATCAGATACCTCTGGAACCAGGTCTTTCAAACCCTACCATCGGAGCCGACTTTGCTAGTTGGGAAGAGCACACAATAGCTACATTCATAGCTTAGCTTCGCAAGGCGTCCAGGGTATATTCACCGGTCTACCGATGCCGGCGTTCATCTTCCCGAGTGTAGGCTATCAAAAGCCCTCTGCCTAATGGCCTAATGTGATGCTCCTCGGAATCAAAGCTGTGACAAGATGACGTCACTTCGTTTCTCGATTTGGCTACCAGCGCCTCAAGAGTAATGACACATGAGCCTTCGCCTCTACATTCGCTGTTTCCCTTACTGTTGAAGCAAGATCTATCCAGTGTGCTCCCGCTTCTCGCGCCCATCAGCAATAATTACCGGGGTGCTCACGTTGCACCGATCGACCTAGTTACCTCGGATACTCGTTTCTCCTTGATCTCCGCATCCACCGACAGGGTCCAGAACCCCCTAGATAGATAGCCTTGGGCCATTTTATATGCGTGAATTCAAGCAATGGTATGCGTTCATTACACCGCACCTGTGCCACATGCCAGCTATCCCCAGGCACCCTTTCACTAGTGTGATGCTAAACCTCTTCGCTCGCTTGAGAGATCGGAAGTGCTTCAGCAGAAGATGCTAGAGTCTCACCATGGCTAAATGGGGCCTAAGAACAACTTCCAATGCGATTTCAAATTTGATTGCGGCCATGCAAGTCTCATGGTTTACTTCTGTCCGATTCGGGGGCGAATCAATCTATAGCCCTTCACATAGTCCTCAGGTGCTTTTGCCGAGGTCATATATCGCTCATTTCTTGTAAAGCCGGCAATGCCTTCTTAATACGGAGTACCATGATTCCCGATGAATACCGTGCATAGCGTTAACGGCGCGTGGCGTTTTCCTGAGCGTGGGGTAATCCTATCATTTGTCCAATTCGACATGGTCGTACCATAATGATCTGATACGAACAGAAAAGTATTTAAGTCGATTCTTAGGCTGCTAACTTATAGACCCCACATCTTAAAGAATTCATTGACCATGACTCCTATTCCCAATTCTCGCATTATCTACAAGGCAGTGCCCAAGGGGTTTCCGGTCCCTGGCGAGCATCTGGTCTATGAGTCGAACAGCGCAGTAAGCGTATCGGGCCCATAGCTACTAAGTGGATCTCATATTAACAAGCACTTATCGTCAGTCCATCGACATCGATAATGCGCGCCTCCATGGCGGTGCCTTAGTGAGGACCGTGTATATATCCCTGGACCCCTACTTGCGCGGCACTATGAGAGATCCCTCCATCCAGAGTTATGCAGCTGCCAATCAAGTCGGAGAGCCGTACGTTTAAGTTCGGGTTTCCAGACTCAGGGCTACTGACAAACGCGGTTTCTATGGATGCAGAATGAAAAGCAGGACCATATGCAAAGTTATTCGCTCCGAAGACCCTGATTTCAACCCAGGAGACTATGTCTTGGCACCTAATGGCGGTAGGTTTTTGCCCCTCTTCTGAGATGGTCAATGATATTCACGATGGTGACTTACTTCGACGTGTATCTAGATTGGTCGTTGCATGCTGTCTTTACCAAGGCAGATGGTCTCACCAAACTTCAGAAACCTGCAAATGTATCATTATCGACTTACGCCGGCGTTCTGGGAATGCCCGGTTTGACGGCATTTCTCAGTCTTCGTGCATTTGGGAGGATGAAAGCGGGTGAAACTCTCTTCATTTCCACAGCTGCTGGAGTTGTCGGAAGGTACGTGTCAAAGATATCGTCAACTTGGAAATAGTGATTTGGGTTCTGAACTATGTTTTATATGCAGCGTAGTAGCACAACTCGCCAAGCTTGCTGGACTGAAAGTTATTGGTTCCACCGGTGATGACAGGAAAGTTGAATGGCTTAAAGAAGAGCTCAAGTTGGATGTTGCATTCAACTACAAAACAACTAAGGTGGCGGAGGTCCTGAAGGAGCATGGTCCTATCGACATCTACTATGATAATGTTGGCGGAGAGACTTTGGATGTGGCTTTTGAACATATAAACAAGCATGGCAGAATCATTGTCAGTTTTTTTTGGTAATCCGGGTCGTACCCTCTATGTTATCTGACACACGCTCTTCTGCACAGCTTTGCGGATTTGTTACGGAGTACAACAAAGGAGATAGGTCTAGCTATGGTGTCAAGGCAAGTCATTCCCGTCCCAACCTCCCACGCAACCACTGCGGACACTGCTCACGACGTTTACACAACACAGAACTTGTCATCCAAAGCTGTATCCAAGACACTCTCAATCAACGGGTTCGTCATTTGGGACATTGTCGATAAAGAAGGTCTCGATGCGTTCCAAGAAGAATATCGACCGCTTGTGGAGCAAGGACAGATCAAATACCAGGAAACCAGGTATCAAGGGTTTGAAATAATCCCTGAAGCTTTCTTGGCAATGTTCAATGGGGAAAATTTAGGGAAGACCGTTGTCGCCGTGTCTGAGGAGTGAAGATTTAGAATTAGGGGATTTATCTGTTTCCATTGCGGTCTCCCTGATGTTGTAACCGGTGATTCGTGCAGAGGTTCCTGTAAGTAGGCTTCAAATGCAATAGGATAATTCGTGGTAGCACTTTTGTCCGCCCTTGGGCTTGTTGACAGCATCCCCGATCGCGGATAGGAGCGCGTATAAAACGATTGGATACAACCACGGTCCGACAAGGAAAAATAGAAGTCAGATTGGTGCCCAGAGTCCAGGCCGGCGGTAAGTTTCAAAGAACAACGTCATTGAAGTCTCGCGTGGAGTACAACATAGCTATTAGCTCTCATCGAACACTTTCAATTAAAGGTATCGAGGTCCACAGGTAACCGACTGGAGAACCAGGAACTGAGCTGCGGTGGAGCCGAACGACGGTTCAGTTTCATATGATGGTTCAGTTTTGATTCTCTAGGCCAGCTTTTGTGTTGCATAGGTGAAATGCGAGGGAAGCATTCCTAAGATATTTGATTGAAGCCCATAGAGATCTTACAAAATCTTGGTGTCAGTCGTGGCTGGGGAGTTGAAAGCGATCTCCAACTGAACGCCCTGAGACCCCTGTTGCGACCTCTAAGGACGGATAGATTCCGATAATGAAGGTGAGTTCTACATGTCAGATGGTAACCAGCAGCGTAAGTACCAGAGGCAAGGGTTAATCTGAACCGTGAGAGAACCAAAAGTTCCGAGTTCGCTTCGGTTCAACATTGTCACCGAATTGCAAAATCGATTCCCACCGCACAATTCTGTTTTGTTGTCTCTAGGCTGCTCACCAGCGCCAGGCGTCTTCGGATTGAAGATCTGAGAATGTTCACCCACCTTCGCCAAAGCAAAGCCCAGACCATATTCCTCTAGCGAGTCATCGCTTACAAATAATTGGATCCTGTATTGCAGGTATCGAAAATGGGAAAGGCTCTGGCACCCAGCGAGTGTCATCTCTTAGAGTAATCTCGTCTCTTGACGTTCTCTGATCATACCTTGTGTTGCTTCTAAGAATCTTGCTACGCGCGTGGTCCCATCTTCTTTCACTAGGAGGTTCACGAAGCTCAGAACCCCATTCTTGTCCAGAAGTAGGTCTAGTTAGTCGCCGTCCCGTGGACATTCCTGAAGGATACGTTTTCTCGTCTCTGTAAGTCCTCCATAGCGACAGCTTGTATTCTTATCTGAAAGAAAAGCGTGTAGCACCGCCTAATAAAGGCGTATCCATGCACCGGACAGTGTGGCATGTCAGTGAACTCCCCGCATCATGGGGTTTCTATTTGTTCATGTGCAGAAAGCCTCCCCTTTCGCTTCGGAATTATGGCTAGATGGCTTGGTAAGAATATTACCAGTAAACTACGGCCACCGATCCGAAGTTTAATCAATCCTACTCCATATAGTCCTCCACATAGCTTCCACGTGCTTTTGCTGGGGGGTGGCACCTTTGTAAGGCTGGTACTGTACTGCTTTCGTAATACCGAGAGCCTGATGAATACCATGCATAGCTTTAACAACGCATGGCGTGGAGTAATGGTATCATTCCTCCCAAAGGAGGGAATTTAACATGGTCGCGCCACAGGGGTCCATGATCGAATACAAACGAAAAGGTATTTAAGTCTCCCCGAGTCGTTTCCCCAAGTCACCGCTGACTAGGACAAAGGATTCGCTACCCATGGCTCCCACTCCTAACCCCAGTGTTATCTATAAAGCAGTCCCAAAGGACTATCCTATCCCTGGAGAGCATTTGGTTTACGAGTCGGACAGCGCAGTAAGTTTGTCCGGCTCTTAGCGAATGACTGAATCACACATTAATAAGCGCTTCGGCGGGTACCTCTAGTCCATCGACCTTGACAATGTGGACCTCCATGGCGGTGCCTTAGTGAGGACCGTTTACATATCCCTCGACCCCTACTTGCGGGGTACCTTGAGGGATCCCTCTGTCCAGAGTTATAGAGCCGCTAATCCCCTCGGAAAACCGTACGTCCCATCCGGATTACCTGACTCTGTGGTACTGATGGATATGATTTCTATGGATGTAGAATGAAAAGCAGGACCATATCCAAAGTCATTCGCTCCGAAGACCCTGATTTCAACTCAGGAGACTATGTGTTATCGCTAAGTAGCGGTAAGCATTCGTCCCTTACGAGATTGCCTAATGATATTTGCAGCGGTGACTCACTTTGGCGTTTATCCAGACTGGTCGTTACACGCTGTTCTTACTAAGGCAAACGGTCTCAGCAAACTCCAGAAGCCGACTAATGCGTCATTATCAACTTACGCTGGCGTTCTGGGAATGCCCGGTTTAACAGCATTTCTCAGTCTTCGCGCATTCGGTAGGTTGAAAGCTGGTGAAACTCTCTTCGTTTCTACGGCCGCTGGAGTTGTTGGAAGGTATGTTCCTGACGTGTTATTGGTTTGGGGCTCTGAGCGTAAGTTTGTGTACAGTGTGGTAGCACAACTCGCCAAGCTCGCGGGACTGAAAGTTATTGGTTCCACCGGTGATGACAGTAAAGTTGAATGGCTTAACGAAGAGCTCAAGTTGGATGTTGCATTCAACTACAAGACAACCAAGGTGGCGGACGTCCTGAGGGAGCATGGTCCTATAGACATCTACTATGATAATGTTGGCGGAGAGACTTTGGATGTGGCCTTTCAGCATATAAACAAGTTTGGTAGAATCATTGTCAGTTTTTCCCTTCCTTTAGGTCACCACGACCATTTCCTGACATATGACCGTTTCTGCGCAGCTTTGCGGATTCGCTAGCGAGTACAACAAGGGTGATAGACCTAGTTATGGCATCAAGGTAAGTCTATCTATCTTCCCACTGCAGACAACGGCTTACAATGGTTTTCCCACAACACAGAACCTCTCATCCCAAACTATATCCAAGACACTCTCGATCAACGGGTTCGTCATCTCCGACATTACCGATAAAGAAGGGCTCGATGCGTTCGAAAAAGAATATCGACCGCTTGTGGAGCAAGGGCAGATCAAATACCAGGAAACTAGGTATCAAGGACTTGAAAAAACTCCCGAAGCTTTCTTGGCAATGTTCAAAGGGCAGAATTTCGGGAAGACTGTTGTCGTCGTGTCGGACGAGTAAATTTAGGGAACCTCTTTTTTTTTAAGTCTCCGTTGGTGCGATCTTCATGATGTACTACTGTCCTGCGCCGAGCTAGCTAGGTCACCGTAGGTGAGCCTCAAACGTAATGGAATCAAATAATAATTGGTGCAATACAAGACAAGAATACCATCCGCTGGAGTTCTCGGGCCATAATGAGTCGTACACCCGGGAGGAACCGCACGCGATCCTTGATGAGTCCATTCGTCAGGAATAAGCTGTGACGAGTTAGAGTGAAGGCAATTTCCGGTATCCGGCAACATCTGGTGCATTCGCACTTTGCTACCCAAACGTCGACTCGGCGCACCCGGCCGGCTTGCCCCCCACAAATGGGCATTTCCTGAGGGTATTTACAAGTACTGGTAACCTACCCACGCACTCTAACTACAATATCCTGGTGACAGTGAGCAGTAAGTGGGCCACTAGAGCCGAACTTGTATACCCGACTGGGAAATATCCAGAAATGGCCACAAATTAGATCTAGAGCCCAGCCTGAGATTGTGGAAGAAGGCAGGTCTTTTCGAGCCATGCTTAGTTTGCTGCTCCCGAAATATTTTCTGCAGCCAAGGCGTGTAGCTTGCATGAGCACATCACCAGGCTATCGCAAATGTTGGCGTGACGGATGTTGTCAGCTACAAGCAATCTCAAAACCACACGTAAGATCCTCTTTGGACAGTTCTTGCACGATCGACCAAATGGCCCCTTCATTGTTCTTGTGCTGTTACTCGGTGTGTTATCTCGTAGCCGTAACGATCCCGGAGGGGACGGGAACAGCGTTGGACTTTGGTCTTGATCTCAAATTTGTTTGATACACATTGAAGTCCCTTTCTCAAATTCCGTCATTGGTCCTTGTGGACCTTTCCTAGTTTATCTCTTTGTCTTTCGTTCCCGAACTCAATGAAACGGAGTAGTAAAAGACTAACTTGCAAATATAAACCACTGTGCTGCCTCACATGCACCAAAGCATGAACGAAGTTCATGTGGACGTGTCTTATTCGGTTTCCTGGCGCCAAGTCAAGTGGAACGTTCGCATCGTCATGCGATTAACGGCTGTACACCGTTTCGCGGTTTCTAAAGCTTGATTGACCCTGATTTTCAGCTAATTGGGTGTATCCGGGCGACATTGACGGCCTAAAAAATTACAGGACTGTTATAGTTGTTACGTGGGGATACCCAAGCGGGGAAAGATCTTAGGCAGGTTACCAGCCTCTATTAGTATAGAGAAAGATCTCTGGGCATAACATTGTAACCGGCTCTTATCTTTCGTGCCAAAAAGAGCCTGGGTTACAAAAGAGAGAGCACGAGTATGGGCTTGTTTGACACTTGAAGTCTCGTTCTCAGATTCTGTTATTGGCCTTTGATCTGTCTGACAGCATACGGACATTAGCTGCGCTCACCATTTCCCTAGTCTATCTATCTCTAACTTTCGTACGCAAACTTAAACGGACTGGTAAGAGTCTGACTGTAAAACACTAAAGTGCGAATGAAGCTCATGTGGACGTGTCTTACTTGGTCTCTGGATCCACGAAATTGTATTCAACAAGGGACCCTGTCTAAGGAGATACAAAAACAAAAGAGAGAGAGAGTTGAAGGAGAGCGTACCTCTCTCCTTCCAGCGGGAAAGCTCTGGAATTGCACTCGAGCCTTGCTGAACCCCTCGACGACCTTGCAGATGGCGACGCGTCTGGTGTCCACGTTTTAGGGGGGACGCCGAATGATGAGTACACCTGTCCCGGCACGACATCTATGGCTTCTGGCCTGATGTCCTGACTGGGTGAATGGTGCATCCGGACCACTCAACCAGCGAAAAGACTGTTTCCTGCAGTCTTAGCGAAGGGCCGTCAACATAAAATGGCTAGACGCAAATCACCCAGAGCTGGCTCCGCAACTCGCTACCACCATTTTCTCCTACCATCCATGGTAATTGCAAGCCTGGAATTGGGGCAAGGTCTAGCATCAGTGCCAATGTGAATCTTGCTCCATCTTAATCAGGACCCAATACATGGACGAACACGGTTTGATGAGTGGAACGCTGCGGGGGGTCGTGTTTTGTGAAGAGCTCAAGAAATGAATTGGAAATGGAAAAACCATATTGAACGACACGGAAAATGGAGAGCACTAATTTAGGCGGTATGTTGGGGATTGGAGCCTTTGCTCCATCTTGAAGGCGATCTTCCTGGCGTAGTGATCTCCTTCGAGTTGATTGGTAATAGGCTGTCAATTGCTGGCTCAGGTGAAGTGCGTCCAGTAACACCCTAGATGTTTCTTGTCGCGAGTCGGCGAGGCGGGGATCTCGCTGCAATGCATTACGGTTATGTAATATGCATCCCTTGTACTTATGGGACGTGAAGCCTAATCAGTGGCAGTCGCTGTGTTCATAATTTGCTCAATTCACCTTTCATGTCCAAACCCACTTAACGAAGACCGACTCTGGGACCTTACCTTGTGCTAAAGTGTGAAGTAGGTATGGCATATCTCACTCCTAAGTCCAACCCAATCGCGACCACATTTCGGACCGATTGCATCTGGTAAGCCAATTTCGCTAAAGAAAGAAAAGAAGGGTTGAACAGCAGGGGAACAACCTTGGGTAATCACTCCTTTAGCTAAACATCAGAAACATATTGACTCCCAGGAAAATTGTGAGGCGCCTGGTTCCAGAGATGCTCCACGATCTGGCGTTTCAGCGGAACATTCATGCTATCCACGTTTCAGGAGGATTCTGAATGATTTTTACCCTTATGATTTTAGGGGGCGAGCTATGGACCTGAGGGAAGAATCCATCGTTGATGGGTCGCAGTTTAAAGAATCGTGCCACTCATAAGATAGAAGAGCCACCACCCCGCGGCTGGAGGAAAACCACTTGGGTTCTGCAACTCAGAGACTACTTGTTTGGTTGCCTCATTCCACTGGGAAGTATGCTGCTTCCGAACTTGGAGCAATGCCAGCCACACATGAAGAGAATGTGGCTTCCGAGTCGTGCACGTCGAAGAATGAGATGGTCAGACGATGGTTGGTAAATGCATGCAGATGACCTGCGAGGTGTGGGTCCGGTCCGTAACCGGGACGCTAAGGCTTGAGCGAAACGTTCTTGCTGTTGTGAGGCAAGTTGACCTCAGCCACACCTAATTTTTCAGTCGACAGGAATCACTGAGCTGCCACACCAGTCTGGAAGCAGAGAATCGTGAGAGCTCAGGGAAAAGGCAAAGCACGATTCAAGGTAAAACATTGAGTAATAAAAGGTATTGGGCATCAGTGAATGAAACGACGGGGAACAATGCCCTGCACTGGCCACTAAGTCACATACCTGGGCATTTTTCGTCCACTAACCGCTAATTGATTAGCTTTTGATTTCTCGACGGGCACCGTTGCTTTCCATTCCGCCCCCGAAAGAATAGACGTGTATCATTTGCACTGCTTACATAAGCTCTGGGTCGAACTCTCACGTTCAGGTTTGGAGCGGCGCTTGCGGTCTGGACGGATGCGCGGCTCAAACGTGTTTCTTCTCCCCCGCCATGGTCCATCAGGGCTGCATATACCGATCGTGTGTTCTGGGAATCAGGATGTGGTGTATGCTATTGTATAAGAATGGCAGCCTGCTTCTGGGTGTTTCACCGCCCCGTATTACGCCTCGTCTCTTTCGTACCTAACTGTTCACGTCCGCACGCATCCCATGCCAGTGGTATACCACGAGTCAAAAGATCCTTCCAGGATCCTGAACACAACTGCGCCTTCGCTCGCGGATGCCATTTTCACCAATGGCTATGGGGATCCCGTTTTCGCCACCCAGACAAGAGGTTGCACTACGGAACTACTCAGTGTAGAGTCCGCAATCAAGACCCTCTATCCTGTGGCAATCATATCATGGCCCGATTGCGAGGAGAACGAGCCAATGATAACAGCCCTCGAGGCACGAAAGATGCCAGATGGCTCAACCTCTGCGTGAGTCATTCTCAGCAACGGTGATCTCACATCTGTTCATATTTCCCCCAGTGTGCGTCACATATCTGCATCAGCTCATACGGCTCATTGGTATCATACTACAATCTCGCCGAGAAAGGACGTCTACGAGCGGCTAGCCACCGAAGTTGACACCGACCGCGTGCTCAGAGCGACCGTAGTGCGCCAGAAACGGGGTATACTGTCATGGAAGGAGGTCACTTGCGAGTTTCGACTTTTCCCAAATGCCTTCCTGCGAGAAGACATTGATGTCATGCTTGCTGGATTGCTCCTCTTGATGAGACCCCGGGATTGGAAGACACATCAGAGCCAATTAACGCGCGCCCAGCTAGAATCCTGCATTGCAGTCACACAGCTAAGAATGGATCAGGAAAAAAGCGACGAAGTTTCCGGATTGACTGGTCGATATGACGACGAAATCCTGGTCTAGCATTTTCCGCGTTTTGCATCTTCATGTTCACTCCCTCACACTTCGCTGTCGAGACCCTGACATTCCCAAAAGTACTTGTGTATTATTCCTCAACTATCCACCCTGCATAATTTTTTCAGTAGCTAGTTCCCCTGACCCGCTAACTTTTTTGCACTACCCTGATTTACGATTGACTATTGTAGAATATGTTCCCCTTTTTCAATCCTCCTGACTGGTTGTTTTGACAAGCGCTCATACCTTGTTCATCCTGCGATCGCTCCTAACAAAGGAACTTAACCCTTTTTTCTCTTGCGGTGACAGCACCTTCCCTGGCGGCGGGGCGGTTCATCAGAAGAACCGGTTTGATCAGACACTTCACCTTGATGGTGATGGATACTCGAGTGTTTTAAGTGTGCACCGAGTGCATGCCATGCGAACTCATCTTAAGCTCAAGTTACATCTATCTAATGATCTATTCATAGAATTTCATTTACACACCCCATGATGCCAGCGCGATCTCTGATTCTTCTTTCCCCGCTTTTCATCACCCTGCAGCGCACAACTCAGATGGTAGCGAGGCTCGACGAACGGTTTTCCGGTCACCTTGCAGCATGTCCAAGTCACCCGAGGAAGAACATTTGAGTCCAAATTATCAACTGTGTTGTCACCGACGATGAACAATCCGGTCGGAATTTGATACGACAGTTTGGGAACGAGTCCATGAAACCCAAGGAAAAGTTTTTCAGGTGGGGAGGTTGATCACTGCACTTACTTGACACCCACGAAATTGGAATGTGCGTCACTCGCTTCAGTGTTAACAGAATCGATTATTCAAATCTACTTCCCGCACTACCACTTCGCGTCAGGGACTCCCAGCTTACTACGGCTACTTTGATGGTACTCAGGACAAACGAATTGACGTAACGCGTCGCAGATGACTTGACGGCAGCACACGGCGACATTGGCTCAGACTTCCCCGAAGCAGTCCCTCGGGATGGGTTAGCAGAATGGTTCCCTTACTTCCGTCCCAACGCCTCATCTCGCCAATGCTCCAGAAGTCTAGCCTTGACTTACGATTCAGGCCTCGTGCTCAATGGTTGCTGCCATCGCACATCATCATGCACGTGTCGTGCATTTGAGAAACCCAGCTTCTCCGCGTATCCTGAAAGCAGTGTGAAATCAACGATTCAAAAGTGGTAACCTGAATGCCAATTTTACTGGACAGGGGAACTACTTACTCCAGCACGCAACATAATCGCGGCCCTTATGGTTTCTGCCCCTTTCACCTGAACGTGTGTTCTATTGCAGCGCCTCACATATCAGCTCGGAGCCGAACGTGATGATGATGGAGGTTTTGGAGTTGAACCATATATGACTAAACAGTGATGGGTCTGGTGAAGAAGAATGTGCGGATCAGTTTCTGCGATCACGATGGCGGGAACCCGACGAGCAGAGGAACAACCTACCGGTTTGAAATGGAGAGCCGCATAACTGGGATACCCGAAATAGGGTTTGTTCGTTCGGAGGTAGCGGCTCGAAGCGCGAGTGGTATCCGGGAAGCCAGCTAAGGTTGTCGAATGCATCACCGGCCAGTTGGCGGACTATGGGTGGTTCGAAGAAGGTGGTGAGGTTCTTGCGATCTTTGCTTCCTCTCCGAGGAATTGGAAGGCAAGACATTGGCAGAACTGGCTCCGTCATTGGCTTTCTCCCTAATCGGTAGCAAAACAGCCAGAGTCATTAGTTACGCTCTTGTATGATTTTATGATTTGAGACGTCAATCATGATGCTTCATGGGAGTTTGACTCAAGTGCCCGATCAGACCCGACAGCAATTCAAATTTGCGCTCCGACATTCATCCGCCAATCAAACAATCCATTTTCCTGCTTTTCGATATGGCTGAAGACAACGCTGAACCAGGTTCTTGTAAGTAGAACCGCTGATCGATCGATATACCTTCATTGACAGCCTTTTTGGCTTGAGATACGGGCATCGATTCGCGCAAGCCACGCGACCCGAATTTGGTGTTTATGGATGAGAAGGGAGGCTTAAAATTCTGGGTCCATCCAAGCCTCCCTGAAAGGCCGGATATCACTGATCTAATCAAGGTATTTCCGTTAGACAGATTTTTACGATCAGATTTGCCTTATACTCATTCGTCCCTCCTGATCGGTCATCCATTTTCTTAGCGCCATGGTGGAAAAGTAGTGGATAACCTTCGCCCTGCTTATTTGGCCATCACAGACGACGAGTTCTGTGACAATAAAGAACTACGCGAATATCCTCTCCGCACAATAGGACTGATGCCGCAATGGGTTCAGGACTCGATTGATGCGTGCAAGATTCAAGACTTTGATGATTATTTGGTGGTAGCTCATCCATCCGATATCGAAGAGGACGCACCGGGAATAGAAAGCTCGCCTGGGAACGAACTCAGAGCAGGAGCCGTCATGGAGGTTGACGGAGGTGACGACAACGACTCGGATCTCGATCGCTCTTCCAACGGGGAATTGCCGGATAGTGACTGGGTGGTTCAAGCAGCGCAAGACTTCTTCTCTACCTCGCCCAGAGTGACCTTGGAGACCTTCTACCGTTGGTGCGCAAATAAAGTCCGTGTGATTTGTGCTTGTGTTGTTTCGCTACTTTTCGAATTTCTGATATTCTGTTATAAGCGGAACCATCGTTCAGAGAATTATTGGAAAAAATTAATTAGTCAGAAGTCACTTCAAAAGATTGTGGATGGGGTTCGTGATCCCTACTATTTTCGTACACCACTGAGGAGGAAGTCAAATGAACCTCCCACTGTGACGAAGAAGAAATCCAGCAAATTCCCAAGAGGTTGCTCCGAGAAATTACGGGACGCGATGGTGTCGCACATCGCACTGAACCCCGGACTCCGCCCGTTCACGTTGTGGAGAGTCTTCCATGAAAAGGTATGTTGTATTCTGACGTTAGGAGTAGGTTGGATTCTATCTCTGTGTAGAACCCCGACAGGTCGCCATTCACCTACTTGAAGTACCACCAAAAATTCGGCGACTATTTTTCCAGGGAAGTAAGCCTATACCTTGGGAAACACAGAAAGCTTCCAGCGGGAATCGAGGCGACGGCACCAGCTCCAGGCCACACCCGGAATAAGAGTCACCCAACTCCTCGAATGTCCTCTATTGGCCCCGACTCGAAAGTTGACAAGGACCACGACATCAATCGAATGCTTCCTTCCGGGTGCTCAGTGGCCCAGAATAGCAAGCGCCACAAAAAGCGAGTAGCTTTCACACCCCATGAAGGACGGCAAATGAAAGCATTTTATGCAAAGATGCGACCGAAGTGTCAGTCTGAGTACCAAGTGTGGAAACTGTTCTCGCAACTGGTGAATAAATTGGATTCATACCTAAGCGTCCAGCAAGTGTTGCAGTCACTCACCAACATAAACTCTTTTATAGCATCCCTCCAGGCGAGCAGAATCCTATCACTCACATGCCCGTAGAAATCTTGAAGTTAAGATTATCGGTCCCACGAATCATGAAGGAAGTGTAGGTGACAATGAGGAAGACCGCGAAATTCCGACGCCACAAAGGACCCGACATGGAAGGAAATCCCCATCCCACGAGGGTGGCAGGCCAGATGATTGGGTACGAAAGAACCAACTTTCAACAAGGGATAATAGGTTAGACACGGAGGGCCGCTCCCGATCACAACCAGGTTTCTCAAAAGACGAATGGGCTGCAGCGATACAATGGGTTGTAACTAGGGGGGGTCCGTTAAGCATACACGCGAATGTGGAAAGTTGGCGAGCGTTCAGTGTGAAGGTATGCATCGAGTTTGGCTGCTGTTGATAAGCTGCAAATGAGCGCGGCTCTAACCTGACCCAACCATAGAATCCATCACATAATGAGCTCGAGTGGATCGGGCTCTATTATGCGCAATATGACTTCTTCCAGGGTATTGAACGTCAATTCACTCGGTATGACAGGAGGTACTTGTGTTGAAGAGCGCGGATCACATCCGGACACTGCAGCGTGATGCTGGGTGTTCAGAAAGGATCAGTCTCATCTAGATCTCCCCAATGATCTGATCTTGTAAGCTAAATGATACATGTAAGAACATCTTAAGATCGAGACCAGGATCGATTCTTGACTGATGCTTCTAGTGCTGGAATACAATTGGACATGTACTGCACAGACACACTCTTCTAATTTATTATGACCGCTGAGTCAAAGAAAAAGAAAAGGAAACTGACTCTGGAGCCGGAAACAGTGCCTCCGAAGCCGGTTATCCGAACGGTGTTCGCCTTGGCTTCTCCTGAGCCTGCCGCAGTCTTTGGGGAACGGCCCAAGGGCCGGCCTCGTTTCGACCTTTCCGACAAGGCCATCGCCTATGGTATCTGGCTTGCGGGCCTCTCGCCCAAAACGTTCAGGCAAATTCGAGAGGAAGATTTGGGATCATACGAAACGCTTCTGAAGTGTTCACTTGTGCCTCATGCATGCCGGATTCAAAATGGGCGAAAAGGCGAGAGGCGCTCGCAGGCAGAGGATGGCACCATTGGCCCTCCCAGGGTATAGTCATCATGACATTCGCCTCCCAGACCCAGGAGTATCACGAGAAGGGTCCAGAATCGACCCGGCGTCCTGTATGAAGTGTCATGGCAACTATCCAAGTTTTATGGTTACATCTCGTCTTGGATAGGCATATCAGAAGTCATGGAAGGCAAGGCCTTTACTGTAACCCGGACGAAAGATCGCGAGATCGTCGATGGCGATTTACATATTCAGTACTTCGTGTGCAACCCTTCCGTGATTTTCCAGCACGCAGCAGGATGTCTACCGCTGGCTCTAAGGATTGGCCATAAGGAACTCGTGCAAATCGTTACCCGAGGGAAGTATGCATCTTCAGAGAGCCCGTATATTCTTGTCATGAAGTGGTGCAGGCCCTGATACACGTGTTGAATCATTGGTCCTCGGAGTCGACATCTGTAAAGAGCCATTGCATGAGATAGCACATAATTCCCCAGTCACCTCTCGCATCCAGACCCACTGAGATCAACAAGAGATTGACTGTGGATAGTGCATTGAAGTGCGAAAGAAGCTGATGTGGACGTGTCTCACTTGGTCTTGGTTCTGATCAATTTCATGTCACAGCTCATTCTTGCCAAAGGACTCCTAAAAAAGAGAGTTGAACGAGTGCATGGATATGCGCTCATGGCCTTACTAAACTTCAGGAATATGTTGACTACGAAGCACATTGCAACGTGTCTAGTTCTAGAGACACTTCCCCAAAGGTCGGGGCGACCCGGCTGGCGGTGGAATGCCTTGGCTGTCCATGTTCCAGGAGGGATCGAATGATTTTTACCCTTCCGTACCGTTGTCTTAGGCGGCGAGCTATGGACTGGAGGGACAATCCATTCATGATGGTATGCGCGTTTGCTGTTATGCAGTTTAGCGGATATTCATACATTCATGCAATGGAAGAACTATCAACGCATGGCCATTTAAGAAGCAGTAGCTTCTGCAACGTAGGAACCACTTACCACTTGTCTGGTTGCCTCGTTCTTTGGCAGCGCGCTGTTTCTGAACTTGGAACAATGTCGGCTCCATGGCACGGTGTCAATGTTGTTCCAACATAAATCGAAGAATCAGGGAATCAGACAACAGTTGGTAAAAATGTTTAGATGCTCTGTGCCTCAGACTCGAACCCAAGTCATCGTTGCTTACTTGTACCCTGGCCTGCACGTTTCGCGCTGGAGTTCAATAAGAACTCTTCAGCTGATGACGTAGGCTAACCAACAGTGTGAGTTGCAGGGCAGACACCGTTAGACTCGCACGCGAATGAGATAGCGAGAGTAACGCTGGTCGTAACCCGAAGCATAGAAATTCGGCCAATGGTTAAATAACCCCTTGATTGACCTCGTCGAGCGTGAGTAAAGATGAAGCTGTAATTTATACAAAGAACAAGCGCATGCACATTGAGCACAGCTCGCTCGGTGCAGAACGAGTCTAGGTTGAGCTCAATTCTGAAGAAAACTCTGCGAATGGGGTTGCTCTGTGGATTCGGTCAACTCCGTTCGAATTACATGCTCCGACCCATGGAGCGTACTCGCTGGACGGCGTGTTGGGGTATCTCTTGGACAGAACGGACAAGCATACCCAAATCGGACTTATCTCTTTATTTTTCACTTTATTTACCTCGACCGAGCATGCAGGATAGATATCCAGAATAAACGACAACAACCATGCATGGGGGCCGTACTTAACATCTGTCGTTGAATGCCGTGCTAAATCCAAATGATTGTCCCTTTGGACAGTGCTTCTGCCCTGTAGGCTCTGTGGATATCTCAACGCGGCTCGTACTGTCCTCCGTGGTCTCGTTGTTCACTCTGCATGCCTGGCCATTCCCTAGTCATTGTACTTGCGGCGGGCGACTTGAGGGATGCGAATACGTGCTTGTTGCCAGTGTGACGCTTTTCAAATACCTTACTACTCAAATACATGGGTTGCTCAAACAACGCGTTATCTTTGCTAAATGGCAAAGCCAGCTGACTCGGATCCCACCTTCGCAGATTCTTTAAAAAATGATGCTGCTCTTTTCGTGTTGCTGCTCAAGCTCAAGTGTCAAGATCAACTCTGCTCAGCCGTAAATGTGGCCCCGAAACTGGTGCCAGCGTGTAAAATGACCCATCGAAACAAGTCGGGGCGTGAATCTGGAGTAGTGACTGAGTTCTTCTCGAATCCCAAGATCCGGCTTTTTTTTGCACTCTATTTTTTTACCCGCTACAAACGCGACAGTGCGACTAGCCCGACTAATTACATCTGACTGTACATGGGGACTCGTCAATACAAGGTAGGGTTGTTTGTCGGGGTGATGGGGTGGATTGTGATGTTTGGTCACTTTTACGTCGTGTCTGGGTATGCGTGGGGTGTAGTGTCTATTTCACTCTCTCTCTACGGGGGGTTACGGTCGGGTGCTCCTGTTTCTCGTTCCCCCGCTTTGCGTCGCTCTCCTTCCATCTTTTTTGCCGATGGCCCGCGACTTCTTGATGAAGTCTGCTAGTCTAAGAATACTTTTGGGCTTCCCTATAATCTGCTCTGACGACCGCGGCCCAGCACGTGTCTATGTTTCTTAAACTGTGGGCATACGAGGATATGTTCTCTCGTCTGGTTAGCTGTTCCACATGTGCACACTCTGCTCTCTGTGTGGATCCGAACCGGTGGTAGTATTCGCCCAGGCGTGCGTGGCCGGTGCGGAACTGGACCAGCGATTTGAACCTGGTGGTGGGTTTAGTCGATGGGGGGAGATCCGGCTTGCTACGGCACTCCGTCGCTGCCATTGCACCGAGTCTTACTGCAATCTTCCCACCATGGTCCCTCCTGACTCACTGTTTGACGAACTCAGGTGTATTATTACCAGGATGCGTGATATTGCATGGTCAATTTATGATAACACCCTACCGCAAGTTTTTCTTTTCTTGTGGAGGGGTTGGCGGGCTCTGCTGAACATGTTACCAATCCCCAGTTCTATGTTAAGCATCCTGGGAGGCCTTAAGCATTTTCCATTATCCCCCTTGCGTCCGGGGCGGACTCGATAGATCCTGGAGGCCTGCATGACCAAACGGCTACTGAGCGACCATATCCACGGACACATCGTAGTAATGAAGGCCGTACTCCCTGGCTCCTGGTAAGCCTAGTGCACCCTCTTTTCTGACTGAATGAGAATTCTGGGGTGCAGGAAATCAGGACGAGTGTCGTCAGGAGTCGACCGAGTTGCCATCATGACTCAATGGATCCAGCAGTCGCGATTCCACTTTTCTGCTTCATTGATTTTGACAGGTACTAACATGAGGCCCTTCCATTAAGAATGGCTCTTGTACATCTGTGTGGCGTTTTGCTGGCTATCATACCGACATCGTTGCAGCATTTGCCATTTCACTGGCTTTTGACGCTGTCGAGTCTGTCCGACAGCCTGCTGTACGAACGGGGGAGTGCGAGCGGTGACGTTATTTCTTTTTCAGCTCGCTGCACAGTCATTATTTGCTGGGCAGGCGCTGAGCCGTGGTCGGCCGCTCTACAGGCTTGTGTCGTGGGTTCAGGGTGGGGACTGACGTCGACGACCGTTTGTTAGGATGAGTATGTCCGCGCGTGGATCGGAGCTTTTAGCCGCGGATGCTGCTAGGTGGGTTTGAAAGCGATGATCAACAACCAGCCCACTTTCACTCCACTTGCACGCAATGGATCAACTCCCCTTCCACACACCCCGCTGGCCCCGTCGACACCTTAAAAAGGGCTATCAGGCCTAGCGGCCAGCTAGAACTTGGCCGAACGCTGCGTCTCTCTGAGAGTGCATCGTTGAAAGGCGTGAATACGAATGCCCGTTAAGCGGAAATACAGTAGTCGGCTGTATGATTATAATGCAAAGGTCAGGATGAATGCAGTGGACTATGGACCTGGAATGACATGAGCCTCACTTGGTATGAGGGCCACCCTAATATGTTGAGCAATAGGGCCCGGGACATATCACAGTTCATAAGTGTCCCAAAGCCCTCGCCTCTCAATTTCTCGGGTGCGATGAGAGTACTAGCACGGTCTGCGGTAACTGGCGCCGCGTATTAGTGGTTATTCTCAGCCACACACTTTCTTTTTTTCGGATCCCAGTTAGAGCCGCGTCTGACATGAGGTGGAGGTGAGAGCGATAGAGAAGTACTAATCACCTTACCATCGGAGCGGGCAGGTTACCACTTGAATGTCCCAGACCCCCCCCGGGTGTCGGGACGGGTTCATAATCGGTTCCCGCAAAAGCAAAGGTTTATGTTGACGGTCACTCCTTACAACCTGTCAGTTGAGTGTTTGGCCGAAATTGTCAAATGATGAGGTTTCGGAACCCCAACGTGCAAGTCCCGAGGAAGCGTAAGGCGACAAAGGAAACAAAATCTCAAGGGATTTTCGACTATACGTGGGTGACTGTATGACCAACGTAGAAAGGGATATTTTAAATTAGAGTTATAGAACATCTGGCACGAATGCGTATGGAAGTCTGGGGTGAACATTGCCTGGTGTTACACGTGTGTAAGGGAGGAAAGAAATAGGCGCCGGAGCCTTGTTCCAATCATCGACCGTACCTATTCAGTCAAGTACCATGAGGTGAAAGCCATGAAGGATGAAAGGAGCCAAAGCATACTTCTGCATCTCCCACTCCCTATTATCTAGAGGGCACACGTTTCTCGTCTTCAGCCAGCGTGCAATGCAGTGGAAGTGAAATGCATGCTGGGATAATTGATCTATACGTGAACGAAAGAGGATCTAACTGGAGCTTACGTTACAAATGCCCCATGCAGCATTGCACTCTTCTGAAGTAGCAGACACTTGATTGGCCTGGCAATCGATGCCTGACCGCCCAATTGTCAGGAGAATAAAGTGACTAGCAAAAAAGGGGCGGACTGACAGAGGTCCATGATGTGATTTCTGCAGATCGCACAATTGTCGACCACAATATCTAAAGGGAAAATAGTGGGAAGGCTGCCCAAACTTATAAACCAAAGGCGCTGATACCCCATGCCCATAATGCTACCGCATTCCACTGGAGCACAAGATGTCAAAACGGAATGGCTTGGTGGCAAGTGACTAACGTCACCTTTTTGACTTCAAATCTCTTTTTGCTCGACTCCTTTCCCTTCTTGTCTTCCTTTTCGTCGTTCAAGTCAACGGGGTCAACATCCATGGCGGCCATCTTTCTCGGTGATCGGTGCTTGTGAATAAGCGCGACCTCAAGTTCGGGAAATTGGCGAGTCACGTTTCTGAATTGGGGAATAAATTGAATGGATGCCCTCACAGACCAAGACCGCGCAGCCGCGTTTCTCCAGTTGTTCAGAGGAAAGTGCAATGGTGACCTTGTTTGCTTGCTCTTTAAGGGAGCTGGCTTCCATTGGTGATGATTTCTAGAAATTTTGAAGGACTTGGAGGGTCCGACAGATGTTCGCTCGAAGATCTCTCAACTCAGAAAACACCTGGTAGAAGCTATTCCATTTCTACCACCATACGACCGGCGACAATGTGAGATTGTCAGTGTTGTCTCATAGTGTGGAGTTGTTCAAATGCTGAGCTTTCATGATAGCAAGTGAGCGACCTTGAGAAGCGGGTGACCGAGCGTCGCTCATCTGAAACTTCGAAGTCTCGCTTTGCGTTCAAGCGAACTGCTGTGGCGAGCAAGCTTTCTCCAGAAGACATCGTAGGAGCAGGGGAGGTCCCAACTCCAATTCCGCAGATGGCTGAAGTGATGCCCATGAACACATTGCAAATGACCATTTCTGAACGCACGAATGAGATTATTACCCTTCATTCTCTATATTCTCTCGGTCTTCGAGAGGATCGGGGAAGGCCAACGTCTTTGCTTATTTCACACATCGATTCTTGCATCATCAATTTACTCCCTCGCGCTTCAACCAACGTGGAGCCGGCTCCGGAGTCACTCCCCATCACGATCGTGCATGTTCGCAATATTAGGCGAACAGTCCTTATCCTCCCCAAAATTTCCGGCAGCGTATTGCTCCACGACTGCCATGACAGTCTTGTAGTCATCGATTGCCAGCAGGTAGATACCGTCCGCAATTTCAATGTCTCAGGCTGAGGCTTTTCTAAGATGCGAATGCATACATCATCGAATACGGTCATTCTGTTATATGTTCCAACAATACCAGTGATCGAGCACTGTTCAGATTTGCGAGTTGGTCCCTATCCAGCATCATTACCCACATCAGCTGTCAGTTGCCTTGTGCGGTTCCCACTATCGTTTGCTGACAGTGCATCCCATTAGTCTGATAGCAAGCACCACGAGCTCCAAGATTTCAACTGGATAAAGGAAGGACCATCTCCGAATTGGAGTCCATTAGACCATTCACCTATTGAATTCCAATGGGACGTATCAACGCAGGATTGGAAGTTGGTGCCTTCAGGAGGAGAGTCTGAGATGGATAGATCTGCTGTCTTGAGAGCTGTATCGACAGTCGAGTAACATAAAGCCTGCTGTAGACATGGATGCCGCACCCCTAGGCATTCGTGGTTGTGAGTACGATATAAATAAATAAACAAAAACATCTATGGACCCTAGTGTTGCTTAGCGTGTTTTTTAACATCTACCCGTAGATTTTACAATTCTTGCGCTCAAGGATATCTTGCGGAGCACTGGGACCTTGGATACACTCAACCGAATTGCGGGACATTTTATGGAATAAGCCACCGATAGATATTCCTGACACATGAAATGAATATGCAATCCGATCAGATGGCAGTGCGTGGGAACTGAATGGGCTGTTGAAACTGTGACCAAGCGCTACAAGGGTTTGCTATTAGAGTGTGTTTTACTCGCGCTGATCACTCGACTTTCTTACACGGTACGTTCTCAGCTAGGGTTACAAATACGATACGTCATTGCCGCCTTTTACGCCGACAGATCATATTTTGCAGCTCCTTACTGATGTCTACACAAAATGAACCTCCATCATCCCGACTCGTTGTGGTGCGTCTAAGTCATTCATATGCTAACGTCTATGCAATCCAAAGTCATTGGATAGTTTGGGACTGTGATCTTTTACATGGTTGCAGCTATCGCAGTAAGGGTGCTCATTGTAGCAATACTATGCTGTGCACTGAATTCTATACTCCTTAGATGATCTTAGCGTAAATGCCTGAATCTCTTTCTTGGTTCCCGCACGCATCTGAGTGGCTTTTTTTCAGAAACAAATGGGTTCTTAACAAAACCGACGTTCCATGTTTCTTCCTTTTCATGCAACTTTCCATCGCTGTCGTACTATTGGTCATATCGCATTACTTCAAGCTTATACACCTAACTCTCAGACTCGATCCGACAACCGTTAAGGCTCTGGCCCCGATGATTTCCATTAATGTCCTTGGACTCAAGTACGTAGCCATCACCGTCTCAGACCTGTTTGCTCTCAAACACGACCACTTATGTTATGTGCAATGGTTACAGCTTCAACAACTTGACACTTAAATTTGTAGATGCATCATTCTACCAGGTCGCTCGTGGACTTCTTCTCCCCATCACCGTAGCTCTCTCCCATGTGTTCCTGCACACGCGCCCGCCCGTTCGCATTCTTTGCTCGTGTGCGGTCGTGACTCTCGGATTTTTTGTCGGTATTCTCATTGACTCGCCGTGGACATTCGGTGGAACTGTCGTTAAGCCACCATCTCTGATTGGGGTGACATTTGGGATCCTCTCATCAACAACCACGGCTCTCCACGCGGTCGTCATTAAACGCTCCCTGGAAGCCGTGAATGGAAGTACTTTGCAACTTGCTTGGTACTCGAACCTGGTGTCTGCGCTAGTAATGATTCCTGTCATTTTCGTCGCTGGGGAAGTCCCTGCTATTCTTGAACTTTGGTTGGGTCTGACTCCTGCCGGTGAGGGAGTCAGTCCGCTCGCAACGTTTGTATGGGGCTCAATTATAACGGTCGGTGCACTCATTGTCTTTAAATGCCTAGCTTACTTAGTGACATTAGGGAGGAGTTGGATTTTTGATTAATATTGCAGGATTCCTAAGCATTAAAATCACTTCCCCTATCACTCATATGGCAGGCCTCTCGAAATCATTTGCATGGACTTACGAACTGAAAACTTTGTGTTCTCAGGTTTCCGCTGCTGTCCGCGGCGTACTGCAAACGTTCTTGAGCGTTGCTTTGTTCAAAGACATTGTCACCAGGTTGGTGGTTATTCATCCCCCTGTTCGCATTCGTACTGAAGTGAAGGGTTTATTAGGGGCCGTTGGGCTTCAATCGTCATCATACTTGGGGGATCGATCTACTATACATGGGTCAAAAATGAAGAAACGGCGGCAGCTCGGCGCAGGTTCAATGGCTCAGCACCAAAGGACGAAGAGTCAGGAGGTTCCGCTAGGGGATTTCCCTCTTCACTAAGTGGTAGGCCGAATGGTGCATACGAACCTATTCCGTTACAAGACGTGGGCGAACGAGAGGTGCCGCCAGTGAAGATCGAGTCGTCGAACGACTTTAAAGGACCAGAGGCGTAATGAAGAAAGGTCATTGACTCTTCCTATTTAGGCATAGTACAGTTTTTAATTTCGGGTCCCTCTCTAGGTTGTGTAATATATATATATCAAGTAGAAGGATAATGCTCTTCCGCTTTTTTGTGCTGCCATCGATTGTTTCATTTTCAACACCTGCGCAAGCATCGTAGACAAGCGGCATCACTACCAGAGGATAATGCGAATATACAAAGTAGTATAGATATATACTATATCCCGGGCCGCTCATCAGTGGAGAGCAGCTTAACCCATCCGTTACTAGAGTGATTTGTACAATACGACGGATGCAGGCCATTTGTCTGGCAGTTTGTGCATAGACTCGCCCATTGACTTCGTGTGTGTGCGGGTGGCTACACGACGTTGAAGGGTAACTACCAGCAGGGACAAAAAATTCAAAGGGAGTGGTATTCAAGAGCTGCACTCATTGCGCCTTCAACGGCTTCCGAGATCTTCGTTTACGGTGGCGTTTGCCCTTCAAATTCCCAGCCACAGATGGGTCAATCAGGGCTGGCGCCGACTCTGTTTCTGTTTCTGAAACGACACCAAAGTGTTGGCGCATCCCACGGTCCAATTGTGTAATAATTGCGTCGAATCTCAGTTTCAAAGTCTCAGCCGTGCTCCCCGCCCACTCGTTCTGCGTTTGTGGCGTCCGCCCTTGAGGCATTGAGCCTAACGCACCGGGAACGGTTTGTCGTAATTGCGCCAATATGTGCCCAAATCTTGATCTGTAATCGTCAGAGTCACGGGCCAAAAGTTCGCGTCCCCCTTTGGGAGCTAAGCTTTGAGCCATGGCTACAGGATCCCTCCCAGCAGGTCCATCTTTCGGTGGATTAACGACGTGATCAGGGTTCCAGGTGATTGGATGGGGAGGTGGCGTTGCAGGAATGACATTGATGTCAGCGGAAGGCATAGCGCGAGGAACGAGTGGCTTGGAAATCTCGACATCTGAGCATGGGTTGGGCTTAGCGTAGGCATCCGTGGCATCCGTGAGTGATTGAAGGATCTCCCTCATCCCTGGCCGCATATGGGGGAAGAAGGCGCAACAACTCGACAACACTTTCTCTTCGCGGTGAGACAGATCCCAGTTCCAAGGCGATTGACCGAGTCTTATTGCATCCATCAATTTAGCGTCATTCTTGAGTGAAGGGAAGGGCTCATTGTCAAAGAGTATCTGCCTAAACTTTAGCTAGGCGTCGGGATGGAGAGTCCACAAATCTAACCTTGATGCAAGTACATGCAAAAGAGTAAATGTCACTGGATGGTGTATTGGTACCACTTTCCAAGACTTCTGGAGCACAGTAGCGTAATGTGAACCCAGTTTCTGACGATGTATGCCCCGTCGTCAGTCCATCAGCCACTAAAGATAACCCGAAATCGCATAATTTTGCACGACCGGCATCATCGATTAGGATATTGAGCTATTTGGAATTTATTAGCTAACGTCGGGATCGCAAACATACATCGTAACCCACAGGTTTGAGATCACCGTGGATAACAACAGGGTCGTGATTGTGGAGGTAGGTCAGTCCTCGAGTGACATCAAGAAGCTAGTCGATGTGGTCTCTGTCAGTCCAAAGAGACACGTCGGCATCAATCCCATTACCTACCAGCGACACTCGATCGCAAGAGGGGTTGTGGTGCAGATATTGACTAAGGTTCCCGTTTGAACACCATTCCGACACTAGCGCAGCCTCTGGCACAGCACCACTGACTTCAATCACGAAACCGACGAATCTCACAATATTGCAATGGTCTAAGTCTTTCCATATTTTCATTTCTCTCTTCAAGTGCTAGATTGGGGCTAGCACTTCCAACATTATCAATCCGACTAGGGAAGTCACTCACCTTAATTGCTTTGCGTATCTCCTCCACGACAGATGGCATGTTACTAATAGGCGGTCTGAGTACTTTGTAGCAGACCTTGATGGAGCAGTGGTAAAATGAATTGGCCGTCATGCCAGTGAAATGAAACATACATGCTTTGGAGCTTCATCGCCGTACGAGACCCATTCTGCTCGGTAAACTTCAGAATAACCTCCTCGGGCGACTAGAGCCTTCGTGGCAATCTGGCGACTAAGATTTTGCACATCTTGAACACTAGTTAAGCCTTCGACCAGGACTGCCGAAACGGCATCCATGGCTGATTGACTGATCAAAGCAATGATCGAAGCTCAGGAGGTGATGATAAACGTTGAGATGCACGAGTGGGCTTCCCGCAGAGACGATCCGCGAAACTAATTCTGCTAGCGGAAGGAGTCTGCTGTGCAAAGCGACTCTTGTTGGAGTTGTGGATTCAGACGTGGGCGGAGCTCGGGACAACCCCCAAACACGGCCAAAAATGGCAGCGTTTCTGGCTGAGAAGTTCCATATTGGACTGGAGGACACGTTCCCGCCGCATGGCCGCAGGAGATCAAAATCAAAGCAAACCAAAAGCTGTAGTTCAGAAGCTCGTATGCGCGCGCACACGCACGCTGACCTGTCCAAATGCAATAACAACAGGTGGCAATGTCCGTGGTCTACCAACGTTCTGGCGGTTCTCCAGCCTTCCAGGGAGGCCTCGATGACTTGCTTGGATGTTACTAACATGTTAGAGTCTAATCCATGGTTCAATTCCCTGATATCCCTGCTTACTATGAATTTGATAACAAGTTTGTAGTTTGGGATTGTCTCATTCGAAGTGAGTTTCAAGCTAATTAAACAAGCCACGAGGCCGGATCTGCTTGCGCGCGGGCGACCCGGTACAGTATTGAATTACCAATCAAACGACATAGCCCATCTTCAATTGTCACACGGACATCTCATGCGTGGGTGTGAACGATACTTCGCAAATGCTTCTTAGTGGTAGCTAGCTTGTGTGTGACAAGCACCTACCCCACCTCCCATCATTGAACAGTCCGTATCGATCTCCAATGTCAGCGCAGGAAGTCCCTCTTCCGCAAATGACCAGTGATAACGACCAAATGATCAGTTTTTGGGAGGGTCTGGTAAACAAGCTGGAGAGTAAGACGCCCCGAAAATCTGCTGATCGCGCGGGCAGTTCACCTACACAATACATTATTTAGCGCTTTTCGGGGACCTATTAGCAACAAACGAAAGTCTCGAGTGGAGGGTTCGTGAACTAGAAGAAGATGTTAAGGTCGCTAGGCGTGATGTACCTCGATCACCAGTATACGGGTGAGAAGTGGATACTCAAAGATGTCTCCTAGGAAAACGCTTGGAAGATCGCATACACATCGACGATCAGCAAGATGGAGAATCTCTCTCAGGACTACGAGGTGTTGCAAGACTCGTTGATGAAGGTTATTGTCTTGGACAGTCCATTCCTGTGCAGGGCTCATGTACGGTGGCTTAGGATCGTGATACCATGTCATTGGCGCTTATCGACGGGGATAATTTCATTTTCTCTGCGAAGTACTGGAAGAGAGGGAAAGATGGAGGCCAGGAAGCGGCCACTGACCTTCGTCGTGCACTCCTCGAAGTAGCTGGGCCCTTGCCTTTCCATCAAGCCATCCTTTACTTCAATAAGAGGGGGCTTTCGGATGCGTTATATGCAAACGGCATATGTTCAAGAACCGAATTCGAGGAGTTCATTGTCGGTTTCAATGGAGCTCCACATTTTTCCATGACAGATGTCGGGCAACGGAGGAAGTCCCTAGACACTAAGATAAGGGGTAGGAAGCCGTGCTCACTTCGATGCGCCGGCTGCTTATGAAAGTTGGATATCCAGAGACAATGAAGTTGCACGCACATCTCCATCAGACGAAACTGGTCCTTCTTGGCGGTAAGAGGTTGTGAGACGTGCCTGCCATTCTTTGACCTAACGTCCCCAGGTGGTCACAGCGAGGTGTACGCAGGAGAATTCCTTGCGCTTCAAGCGAAGGGATTATTGGAGAAGTTCGTGCTACTAAAGGGATACAATCCACTAGCCCGGAATGTGGAATCCTTGGAGTTGTCATCACGAAGGATTGATGGCCTTTTTCTTTCTGACCGACTGCCTGCGACTGGCACGAGAAGCAAGGCCCGAATTGACCCGTATCTTTCGGCAGCAAGCGCAGGCAAGATCCAGAAGAATGCTGACCCGAGAGAAGTCCCCCAAGTGTCCACTCACGGCGAAGCATGGAAGAGGGAACTTATCAATAAAGGCCAGCTCACCCGGAGGGGAAAATCACCCAAGTTACAATATCAGACCGACAGTGAACTCACTGAGACTTCACCGGAAGGTAACGGGGCCTGGCGATCGCTAGGTGATAGGCTTGATGTTTCTCCCAGATATGGAAGGAGGAGTCTTTCTCCAGCGTCCCCTCGAAGCGTTTCGCCGTTCTTCGGTTACGGAGAGGAAGACACAAGTTTGACACTTTTAACTCCTGCGCCTCCTGAAGAATCCCACCCATCACGACTCCCATCGAACGGCGAGCCAACTGATAAGCTGCTACCAAGGGGTCGCACATCCGCTTGATGTAGATAATCTTTCAAATTGACTCTGTATTTCATTCAGAGTTTCGTTGAACTCTGCTTGCACCTTACCCGTGTTGTATCAACCCAATAGATGAGTATGCCACTGATATTTTCATGTTGCGTGGTACCAACGGTGCCTGCTAGCAATGCGATGGGGCAGGTCTACCTTTGTGACACAAGCCCCTAGCAGACTAATGCTGCATCTGTGCCTTTTTCTCCGATGAGGGGTAAGTCTAGAAACCTCCGAGCTCGATTGAGCCAGTTGAGACACCTAAACGTGGGCCCATTTCAGATCATGTCAACCAGGCCCTATGACGGGATCGACTGAGTGCCTCCCAGGATCTTTGGTTGATTGGGATGGTTGGACAGTTAGTCTGATCCAATGCAGTTGGTCGTTGGCTGCTCATGACAATCACCATCTGACCTTGAAAGGTGTAGAGAGCGAGCTGTGATGTGTGCTTGATAATCGCGAACTGAAGGCGTCGCAGACAAACAGGCCGTTTCCACAACAAACAATGATATGAGGAATTTGGAGAAATGACAAGGCTAGCTCACCAGCCGTCCCCAGCCACGGGGATGCTTGGGATGAATGTGAACGGACCATTCCTGCTTCGTCTGGCCCAACTGATGCGACGTCTATAGTTCCAAATCCAAAACATGGCGTCGTGTTCCCGGCAATGATTCCCGGTCGGGCGAAGTTAGTCATGAGGACCAAAAGCTAGCCATGCGGGAAAAAGTGCGGCGCAGTGCGAAAGTGCCAGATCCTACTGTTCGACTTGTGGTCCAAGAAGAGGTGGCCTCAAGGACGCGGAGGCGCGTATGAGATTGACCTTGCACGGTGTTTGAAGTTGGATGCCGGCTCGACGCTGAGGCAAATGCAATTCCAAGTGTTGTAGGGCTCTTCAATGGCCTGCTGGAGGCAACGACAAAAACCCTGTGTTCGGAATGATGGGTTCATGCCAGGCAGTGAAAGCGCCAACCTGCCAAGTGCCAATAGCAACGAGGGATTGAGGATCAAGTCCTCTGCGGGCGTTGATGTAGACGCTGAGAGGCGCCAGTTCAAAGTTGTGCTTTTGATGTTGAAGTAGATCATGCACGACAGCTAAGAGTTGTGATAGATCCACGTATGTGAGAGCCTAGGTTCAAATATATCAGGCCCCCAGTCATTCGCCTTAGTCCACGCACGGAGCATGTTGGGCAGGTATCGGGTTCCGGATGGCGAATGGGGTCGCCTTCGTAGCGGCGGGGCGGATGGCCCAGTTTAAAAATCCCTCGAGCTTGTAGCAACGAAATAATAGAGGCCAAAGACGTCGTATTCGTCCATGTCGAATCAAGTCAGACGCGTCCTGAAGCCTCACAAGCTAGAGCATCTCAGACGATGACCGAGATGTGAAATCGACGCAAAAGCTCACCACCTTCAAGGAAATAAAAGCTGAGAGCCCAAAGGCTTAATCCGAAGGGGAACAGAGATAATTATCCTGCGAGTCCCAGTCAAGAATAAGCTACGCATGCAGGATTGAGTGGGAAGTCAAAAGGCTCTAAGTGATTTGACGACCCGGCGAGTTGATGGGTGCCTACACAATGTGGTAGAAGTGCCACACAAGCCAACGATAGAAGCAAGGCGGCTCAGAAAAAGCACCAGACTCCAGCGGACTCGAAGGCAGGAGAATCGAATTCCCCCAGAGTGTTACTGTGTGCCAGAGCACATCATTGTTTAGCGATGACTGTCCCTATCCAGCACCATCTCGGGGCGAAATTGGGGAAACTCATTCACCTGATGAGAGCCGGGGTAATATGTGCTTACAGCATATAAGCGCGTTTTCATCTGGATAGCTGTCAAGGACGTGGGAAAAGTTGGAAGGCATTCAATCGGGGAATCCCGATATAACTGTCCTTAAGCGTTCGGGCAGCTCATCTTGCTGCGAGAGTTACAGCAAGCCTGCAGCGTCGCCATACGCTTTCATTGTGTGCGGGAGGACCCGCGAACTTATTGACAGGCTCGGGTGGTCACTTACCGTGATATCTGACGGAAGGATCGTTACGTCTATACTCCATGGCCACGACGAGGAATGCTCTGCATTCGCCAAGTCCGTCGCTAGAAGCATGTAGGAGCTACATGCACTTTTGTTTCCGGGATTCTAACTCGGTGTCAGTGCAAAATGACCCAAAGTTTAAGAAGTACACGACAGCAATTGAGAAGTGTTTGACGTCCTTCGACAACGTGCATGAATGGGCCGACTTCATTTCCTTTCTGACACGACTCTTGAAAGTGAGTTGCTGTCCTTGGAGAAGGGATGGGCCAGCCTGACATGGACTGTGAATAGACGATGCAACTGTATATGCAGTTTAAGGAGATCCCTCGGAAAGTCATTGTTGCAAAGCGGCTTGCCCAATGCCTCAATCCTGCGCTGCCCACAGGTGTCCATCAAAGAGCGCTTGACGTATACTCCCACGTTCTTGCTCTCCTCGGTGTATGTTTCCTGAACTACGTCATTGTTTTCACTAATCCATATTGGGGTCTTCGTAGCCTGCTGGTTTGAAGCGCGATCTTGCCATTTGGTCGTTGGGGTTATTTCCGTTCTTTGAATATGCTGCAACTTCCGTCAAGGTTCTGCCCTCTCCACCGCCCAATCGGCTCAATATTAATGAATTTTATATGCATAGCCGACACTCCTGAATCTATTCACGACGCATTACATCCCGTTGCAAGGCGCGCTTCGTCCCGCCATGAAAGGTCTAATTGTTGCTTTATTGCCTGGGCTTGAGGAAGAAACTGGCGAGTTCTTCGATAAGGTATGCACTTTCGGTGAAGTCTACCGTTTGGTTAGTTCAATGACAAGTACCCAGGTCCTGAATCTTCTTGGCCAACTAGCGGAAACTGTCTCGGAGAGCTTTTTCCTCGAAAACATCTGGCTTATTCTTTTGACCGTGCCAACAGTTCGGGGCCCGGCTCTAAATTTCTTGTCCAGGCGATTGTCAATGTTGCAGCGTATGCGTCTATTGCGTGTAAGAGGAGAGTCCTGCTAATAGGCGTTTCTACTATTGTTAGAGCATCAGCCTGTTAAGGGCACCGACGTCGGGCTTATGATTCGTGCTTTTGCAGCTGCTCTCGAGGATGAGCATCTTTTGGTCAAACGAGGTGTTCTGGATCTTCTCGACCAATCGTTTCGGATTGATGGCGCTGCTTTCAAGGGGTGAGAGTTGTTTGTCGCCGGCCGACTGTATCTCATCCTGTCTCTAGTGCATCCTCGGAGGATCAGACAATCCTCATGAAGGCCACCATAGGCGTCGTGCTACGGAGAGATCTTACTCTTAATCGTCGTGTTTATCATTGGCTTGTTGGGTCCAAAGATGAGACAAGCGAGAATCAAGTGGCATACCTAAAGACTCATTCTTTGGATCTCCTCGCATCGACCTTAAGGGTGAGTCCCAAATATCTTGATCCCTTCCGTAATCTTTCGTTGATCATCTCACTCAGAAAGACATATATGGTTCTCCAATGAACTCAAATACCGTAAGATCTTATAAGATCTTCATTTCATTCTTGGACAAATGGGAGATCGGAAATCTGCTGACTGAAAAACTTATCCTCGACGCATTTCGAGCACCCTTTGCTGCAGGGAAAGCAGATGGAAGGCCAGATCCTGAGGTGTGTGGTGTATCCGGAGTAACAAGACTTCTTCTGATCTGAGCGGCTTCAGCTAGCCGCCGCAGCAAATGATGTGTACGAACGCGCGGAGCTCTTGATTGTGTGGAAAGAGTTGCTTGCTTCCATGTTATCGTCCATTCACTCAGGCTCTGTTGTGCAGCAGGTCCGTGCAGTGTATTGACTTCTTTTGGTTCCTGCTGAATGTCCGACAGGACTTGGACGTCTTGCGGCTCGTGGTTATGGACTTCCGAAGTCATGATGAGGAAGCCAGGAGGGTACACCTACCCCTCTATCTTTCCGCGGTCATTCAAATGGCGTTTGTGGGTGCATTTTACTGCCTGTTGGTTCGCCTACTGAACTCTATTTAGATTGAGACGCGAAGGAATGCAATTTCTGTGGCGCAACTTTCTGGTCTGCTTGATACGCTCGTCCATGCTCTTTCAGATATGTCGGCAAGGTCTCTGGTTGAATGGGAAAATGGGGATTCTGGACTGTCTCCTATTCCACTAACGAGGGCTAAGCAATTATACGGTCTCAGGATTGAAGGCGAAGACGAAGACGATGGTGGCAACCTCCTCATGCCGATTACGCCAATCTCTTCATCTTTCCAATTATTGTTGAAATTGAGTCGTGAATGTGCTTCGGATCTCTCGGGAGCGACAAGTGACAAAAAGGAGCTTTTCTCGTCTCTGGGGAGCATGCTCTCGCTTCTGGACGCACTTGTTCTACGCAGTGCCAAAATTGCTCAAACCCCACCAATTATTCCATGGGATCCCTCTTCTTGGCTGGAAGTTATTCTTCCTTGTATCACCCAGGATTTGCCCTTCGAACTCCTCGATATTCTGCTTCAGTTACTTATAACACTATCGGACACACCCTTCTTGGAACCGCCTGTTTCAATTGACCAACGATCCGTTATGGGAACCCTCCTCTCACAGGTGAAGTTTGGTAGACACGTTAAGGTATCGGCATTCTAACGTGACCCGCAGTTATTCCTTTATCTTAAACCTTATCAAGCCCCATACCACGTTCGCAGTGTCCACTGGATTTGGACTCTAGAGGACCGCACTCGTCATGCACACGCGGAATCCCTTATCGCCTCGAGACTCTCTGACGCGAACATGAAATGCGATCCCAGCGCTTTCGACGAGTTTGGAGTGCTCTGGCGACACACGGGTGTGTCTGGTGTTTCTCATTTTTAGTCTGTCTCATAAAGAACTCCTCCGGGTAGATGATACTTTCCTTCCTGGGATTCGGCTCAAAATTCCTATGCTTATCGTACTCGATTGTTTACGAAGCGGGGACCCATCTCTCCGGCGGACAGGCGAGACGTGGATGCGGACATCCTTGAAATCTTACCTACGGTATGCCTTATTTTACCGATCTCAGCGTGCCTTGGCGTTCCCGTTGACTGCTTGATGATAGTATTCTGGATCCCATTTTGCACGATCTACTATCTCCCAACATTCTCCGTGTTCCTCACACTGCTTCCTTCAACGGCCGTCAAATCCGATGCTTTCTGTATCCGCGTGCATTTGACCAAAACTATGTCCAATACTTGTTAGAAACATTACTCGCGGTGACAAAGTTTGGTGGCCAAGGATTCATCCGGACGGCGCATACTACCCCGTTAAGGCGAACGCACCACCCAACTCTTGTCTCCGCGGCCGAGAAAGGTAATTCATCCGCGTCTTCCACCTTGATTGCGTTGGTCTAAAGTCACTAAGGGAACGTTTTACATGCGGAGTCGACGTACATAGACAGTTTAGTGGAGCTACTTCTTCAGTAAGCCAATGACAAGTTGGGTGTGCGGCCTCATTTACACATCGAGCAGGTTTATGCAAACGGATCCCGCCCCACCATTGGTCGTTGGGATGCAACCACACAATATCCGCATAAAATCTACCTGTGTGGACCTGATTCAATCTATAGTTTCGCGGGGAGAAATAGATTCAACGAGTTTGGACAACATCGAGGCAAGCCTCATTAGCCAGCTTTACATTAGTGTCCACTCTAGACAGCTGGACTTACAAAACAAGCTGTTGCATGCGCTTCACTCCGTTATCGTTTCCTCGTCCCATCCTCAAGGTGGTGCCCAGCGATCATTCGTACCTGATGCCTTTCCTCCTGATCGGGGTGAGGCACGTCGTAGCATTCACCCATTATTACTTCCCACAATTCTGGACGCTATGAGCGTGTCATCAAATAGAGCAATTCTTCAACACTGGATCGATTTTGTTCTCATGACCCTGGCTGAACTGCATGCACCGTCTCAATTCAACCTCTCCGTGTCCGAATGTATCTGTCGACAGTTGCGCCTGCGACTCGCAGAGGTACTGCAATTTTCTTCCGGAAGTTCCCCGAAGGGAAAAGCCACGGCGTTCTCGTCAACAACTGACAGTGGATTCATCACCCTTCTCAACGCATTGGAGCGATTAGTGCTGGCAAGTCTTGTGAAGAACGACAAGCAACAACTGGGGGACGAGTCGGAAGGGGAAAAGGGCGGAACTGAATCAGCTCCCGGACTTCTTGGGTTTGTGTTTGGCTCCGAGCCAACGCCGGAAGTTTTGAATGATCAGATCACGGTGAGGTACCATGCCGAATCGTTGCGTTGGGATGGCTCACATTTACCCAGGCCAAGTCCCCGGGGTACCGGTCGCTCCGCGAGGCCACTCGAACACTGCACACAATCTGGTCTTCGACGGCGGAGCTGAATCATGAATCTTCACTCGCCATCAACGAATCCCTTTCTCTGATATCTGGAAGAGTACGTTTGCGGTGCTCCAAGGTCCTCGAACGATTTTTCAAGCACCTGAGCAACGAAGTTTTCGAGTTTCTGGTCGAGTGTTGGGTCGAGCAAGCCAATAACCAAGTTTGTGAAGAGCCATGCTATCGATTATCTTCTCCTTATTTTTAGTCATAGCTGGGAATGCCTGTAGATATGCGAACTATCGACGTTGTCGATGCCCTGGTATACGACGCACGCACTGTAGTGCAGATGACTTGCGAGGGTTTCATGAACCGTGTTGTTACGCAGCTTGATCGGGGCAAGAAAACGTTGCCCAACCCGGACATGTAAGTCGACGATCAAGAAATACCGTCTAATTGCTAACTCATCTCGAATAGAACCGATCTGCATCTGCTAGGTTTCTTGGAAGATTATCTTTCGCATCTAGAGGGGCCGATCGCTGTTCAGGTCTGGCCACGACTTGCTCAAACGGTCAGGGAAGTCGTTGCTACCCCTCAAGTGTACAGAGCGCAGATGTTCCCGGTTTTAAGGTAAGTGTCATCGTTCCGTTGACAGGGAATATCGACCTGGAATTCCTGACAACAGGTGTATGACTGTGGCGTGTGAGAAAATTGCCCAGACCTCAGCAATGGAGGATCGCAAACTTCGAAAAGATATTCAAGTTAGTCGCACGATCATCCCGTCACAGCTTAAAGTGTAAGAATAAGCTATCTTATTTAGGATCTCTATGTCAAAACGGTGGATAACTGTGTGCTACTTGCCGGGAAGTCTTTTGACCAAGGCAATTGGATACGTCGGTCAACCAAAGAACCCGGAGTATCAAGTGGCAGAGTTTCCCCTTCCATGCCAGGTAGTTATCTACAATCAACATATCGAATGAGTCTTCTCACGAAATCTAGAACATGGGGTAAATGGACATGAGAGATTGCTCGGCGCCGCCTCAAATGAGACAAAAGCCGGGATGACCGTTGTGGCGGAGCCGGCGAGTACATCTCATGCTTCACGTTCATAGATACTATGATACTAATGGTTCTTTGAGTAGATTGTTGCCTTTCTGGCAGTAGCATGTCTTCCGAATCTCCGTAAGATTTTGGCGGATACCGACAAGCAGCTGGGGGTGTGCAGCAACATTGTGTACTACATCGTCAACAACGCTTCCAAAGCGAGGTCTAGGTAAGGTACGCCGCGGTGACGCTATGGAGAACCCTAACCCTATCAACTAGCAAAACATTGGATTTGGACGACTATATCCTCGATCTCTTGTCTGAGATGGTTAAGATCCCAGGCTCATCAAAAGCCTGGAAACCTGTAATTCTTGACAGTTTCAATGATGCACGGTTCTTCAATAGCCGCCCTTCGGTCGGTCAGAAGTGGAAACCGCTTATTATGGCACTGGTAGATTCAGACAAACAAAGCCTGTCTGATCTAATTGGTAGGACTTACCACTTGGATCATCAATTCGTTGCTGAGGACTTTTCTAGCGCGAACTACGGCAGCACCATCAACGAATATTTTCACAAGTCGTGAGACCGAGATGTTGCTTCGGTCCCTCAATCTGCGCCGCCTTTCGTTTGTGTTGTATTCTGGCGAAAAAAATCATTTCCTAGTGCAACTTCCGACGATTCAGGAAAAGCTCGTTGATGTGCTGCGCATGATATCTGTTTCGCCCATCGTTCAAAGCGAGGCACGAACTATTGTTACAGGGGGAATTTGGAACTAACTCAAACTGCCATAGGTGTTCCTTTGCATGCGAATTCTTATTTGTCGTTTGTCACCGCATAATATGAATAGCTTCTGGCCCACCATCCTGACAGAACTGGTCAGTGTTCCCTATTCGTCGATTATCGAAGCTGACGCACATATCCAGTACCGCACCTTTGAACAACTCCTCACATCTATTGCCCCTCCAGATGGCTCTGAAGAACTCACATTTGTTCTCTCTGCATGCAAATTACTCGACTTACTGTTGGTGCTCCAAACGGAGGAGTTTCAAGTGTGAGTATCTCCGCATTTCTTTAACGGGCCAGGGTCTGAGGCTTGAACAATTAGGCATGAATGGATCTTTACAACAGATACAATTGATGCAATCCTTCAGCCTGATGGCTGGTCTCCTACTGCCCTCATGGACCGTCTTTCTGAGCTTACCCTGAGCACATCCTTGAAGGCAAGATACATTTCCCCATGCCCATGAATGATGTACTAATACCATACCGAAGGAACGTGCAGGCACATCTCAAGCCGCCCATGCAGTTTTGCGAAATCACCTGCCGTCAAGTACCGGGACAACGCAGTTACGGAGGCCTCTGCTGCATGCCATCCGCAGCATTTCTAGCCTCTCCCAGCTTGGCCCCTTCTTTTCCACCCTCAGCATGCTTTCGTACGAAAGTACCTACGCTAGGAGCTTGATTGATTGGGATGCAGTAGAGCAGGATTTCTTAGAAGAAATGTTCGAAGGGTTATGACTTCCATATCATAAAATTATTATTCTCTTGTAGTTAAAACCGAGACACTGTTCTCCACGTTAGTGTACATGTAGGCAGGACTCCAGCCTCTATAACGTCACAATAATATATAGAACTGTACATGAATAAGTAAGTAGCTCTGACATGGCAACCCCGCCTCGGCATTCGCCGGACTACTCAACCACACACACATTTACAATGGTTGTCTTCAAACTATACAAATTGTGTCTACTTCTGTTCCCGCCGTTAATAGCTGCGCATGCCGGGGAGCATGATCAGCAGGAGAGTGTCAGTGACACTACCCAGAATTATGCCCTAAAACACGTATGTTTCCTTCGCTCCTATGATTGTGGTTTCCATCATTCCACTCAAACTCTTCCTAAGATGGCGTCCGAACATCACATGTGAGATTCATACAATCTGAGCTGGGGGTATAGCATTTATGCTTTCTAGTGATTCATTCGACGTTGGCGCTTTTTTTTCTCTGCACGACTTGGATCGGAACGGCGTGCTGGACGCCGCTGAAATTGAGGCTATCTACGGTGTCCACCACACGGACTCCCAGAAGAAATCCCCTAGCGAGGCCGTCCATGCTGCCAAGGCTCAACGAATTGTCCGAGAAGTTCTAGCCAAGATCGACACCAACCGCGATGGGGTCATCTCATTGGAAGAGTTCGAAGCTGCTGGATTGGCCGCACTTCCGGACTATAGCAATCTTGGCGCTGAGGGACATCACTACGATGAAGAGAGCGAGTTCTTCTTGCACCACGAAGGTGTGTCGTCTTGATATACGTTGAAGCGACTTGTTCACAGACGTGATCAGAACAATACCACAACACTCCGGAAACACAAACGGATGAATCCTACAACCATCCTGAGGATACGTAAGCACTTCGTATCTTTGTTGGACCTCCCTCCCTGACGATACTGCAGCGAACACTTCAAACATCATGAGAAAATTGAACTCGAGGAGGAGAACCGAGAGCGCGAATTCCAAGGTTTGCCGACACTAAGCCCAGAAGAAGCCAAAGCCCTCCACGACAAACCACCTTCAGCGAAAGTATTGCCTGCGTCCAGTGAGACGACAGGTCAGCCTTCAAAATCTGGGCCCAAGTTTATTCGACCCAAAAAGGATCCCAAGGCTGGTTACCTTAACATCGTCAAGGAAGCGCAAGACAAGCCGGAATGGGGCCAGGGTGCAGAAGGGTATCGACCGCCCAAGACTCCTGCCGAAAAGTTGAGGAAGAATGCGCCATACAAAGTCCGTTGTCATCACGCATGCACATGCTCTGTTGGTTCTCTAACAATCTTCGTACAGTACAAATTCCGCCGTAATTGGGGCGATTTTTAAGTTACGTTGGCTGGCTTCCGACTAATGAAACATGAGAAGGGATCGTGTGCCCTTGTACGGATATCCTACTTATACTATCTAAATGCTGAAATTACAATGGTCCGAGTTCTACATGGAATGCAACTCCTACTCTGGTTCATTCGCTTTTGGCACTTGTCCGATTCTAGCCTTATCATAATTCTGCACAAACCACGCTGCAGTCTCCTCCAAAGCTACGATGATAAACCAACAGCAGTCAAGTTGGGCCCGTTTCCGTACAAGGAAACCCCTCACCTTGATCAAAAGGCGTGAAGGTGAAATTGCCGATTAACCTCAGAAGCTTTGTGTTTGAAGCAGGTTTGCGGAACTGCCCATCTGCTCGAGTCGTATCGAACTGGAGATAGAGAAAGGCCACTGAGTTCTGGAATTAAGCATCTAACACAATTGACTTCACTCACCTTGTAATCGCCTTCAAAACCGATGGCTTTGACTATAGCATCTGCGACCTGCTTGATGCTGATCTCTTCGTTCTCACCGACTAGGTGAACTTCATCAAACCATTACATTGAGCAAACTGTGCTCAAACGAACCAGATAGAATGACGGGATCGATCTCGTCGTACTCCCTCAACTGCCAGATGAATAGCTTTGCGAGGTCTCGCGAGTAAATGAATTGTCGAAGGGGTTTCCCAGTTCCCGCTACAGTAAAGGGCGTGCCGTTCTCTAGGATTGCCGATCAGCAAATACGACATTGAAGCGAATTGAGTACTCTGCTTTTTGCCAAATAACACTTGTGGAGGAGTCCTGGTATGACATGGGAGTCCTCCAGATCGCTGAGAGAGTCGATCAATCATTCGACTCCAAACTGGCATGGAGATACATACAAGTTATCGTGGGGACCGAAGACATTCGTTGGGATGGCAGATGTAAAGGAACTGCCGAATTCTTCATGATAGGCACTGTGCAGCACGAAGTCAGGATCACCCCCGTTGTTCTGGTCGGAATGCGCCCACTGGTTTGTCACGTCCACCATCCGCTTCGCATGCGCGTACCCAAAATTGCTCTCGTGTGGAGGGCCAAGATGAATCTTTGTCTCATCGAGGGGATATTGAACCTTATCGGGGAAAACGCACGTCGACAAGCAGGAGATGACCTTCTTAACCTTCGTTTCATGGGACGTTTGAAGGACATTATCATTGATGAGTGTATTGTCTCGGAGGAATGTCAGTTTATATTTCATGTTCTTGAAGAGCCCGCCAACTACAGAATTGTCAGCAAGAGTTAGATCGATACCAAACAAGTCACCTAGCGCAGCCAGGTGAATAACATGAGTGGGTCTATATTTCTCGAACAGCTTCTTAGCAGCTTCAGGGTCCCTGGTGGCAAAAAAGAGGGGTTATGTCTTGCTTCACTTGGTGGGCAAGCTATGCACCTCAGATCGCCCTCACTGGAACGTGCAAATATCCATTCCTCATTATCGTGTTTCCCGAATCGCGAATTTGGGGGCTCGTTGTCAATCACCCATCTGATAGCCGATCCAACCAGTCCCGATCCACCAGTGACGAGGATGACAATCTTGTTAGCGAGATCGGACATTACTGCCCTTGGCTGGCGTGTTGGCGGATTCAGTTTATCTTGTATTGGTGGCGATGCACTGTCGTTCTGAGAATCTGAGTTAAGTGGTGGCTACAACCGAAGCTCTCCGAAGACCCACAGGTGTACTCGCCGATCCCGCAATAATATTGTGGATAGCCGCACTCCCACTTAGTTACGAGACCGCGGTCGGTCACCATCGCCTATGATTGCCTGTGATTCCGGTTTTTTGAAATGTCTTATCGAGATTATTCCTCTTTTGCGGTATGCAGAGTCCTTATGTTGACAACAGAGCAAATTGCAACGCATCCAACCCCAGAGATGGTTCCACGATTTGGTGCCTTTAGCGGAACGTTAATTCGCATTGTCACGTTCTTCCGAACAATTTTTTTATAGGTTTTTACCCTTCTGCTTACTATGCGGCCGAGCTGGGAACTATCCGTTATGGTATGGGCGTTTTTCGCTATGCAGTTTAGTTGAGGATCATGCCACTCATGTAGCGGAAGAACTAGCAGCGTAAGTTTCTGCAACTTGGGGTCTGGTCGCCTCGATCTACTGGAAGATGGAGCTTGCTCGGAAGTATGTCAGTCACATATGCATATATCCAATAGACTATGTTGGTGCATCTCACTGGTCACCCATGCGGCCATGCCGGGATGGACTTTCTGCTTGTTTTGATTATTCAGGATATCCAACCTGAAAAATTTAGGGTTCTGGCGAGGGTGCCAAGGTCCGGGGGCCTTCGTTATGAATAAGGTGAGAGGCAGCGAGTAAATCCAATGTGATCTTTTGTTACCCCTGAGGCTATCTGTTTACAGTGCGGTAGACATGATGAGGGAATCGACAGATATAATATAGGGGGACGATCCAACGTTGGAAAGCGATCGATTCTCGAAACATGTATTTAGGCAGACAATTATATCACCATCAACCCAACCGAGTAGGCAGGACTTCAGCCTCTATATATATATTATGTAGACCAACCGAGCCGCATTGCTAAGCTGGCGATTCAATACTGAAGATACTCCGTCCAACCATAACTCCCCTGGCAAGTCATCATTTGCAAATTATCGGGTTTCGAGTATCAAAATGCCGGGATTGGCGCGGCGGTCAACCGTATATCAACTGTGCACTGAAGTCCAGATCTTGGTTATTTGTGTACAATATATATATATATAGGCACGCAATCATACAACATATCCGGCATGAAAAGCGATTGTCTCGGCCGTCATGGCTGTGCGTCCTGTCGAACGAAATAAGGCGATTGAATTGGATGAGCTTCGTGCATGACTCAGGAACGGGTTCGGTCCGAAGTCCTAGCTTATCCTCGAAATGGTTCCGAGAACCCTATCCCAACAACCGCCCCGCAAGCTTGGCCATTGATCGTTGCATAAATGGATTGATAACCGGCACATCACTGCAAATAATAAACAACAGGCTCATATGTTCGGAATATCCGGGCCTATATCGATCACTCCCCATTATTGCACCATGCTCGTCCACATCATGGCCTGACTCCTGGACTGAATAAGAGGCCGAGCATCCCCTGCCTCGCCCTCGACGCACGATACAGAACTACAGACTGCGGGGACTCGCCTCGGTTCATCCATTCACCTGTGGTGAACGAGTCCAGTCAGCTGTCATGTGTACATCCCGTCCCTTGGTCCCCCCCCCCCCCATTTGGCTTTTATGTACGATTGCCACATGACTTCTAGACCGGATTTGACCCTTTCTTCTGCCGGTACCCCCATCACCACCCCAACTTCTACTACGTACCTCTGTGGGGTTTACTCGCCAACCGAAACCATGGCGCACATTGACGCGATCTACAATCCTAGAGACGATGAAAAAGTTGTCGAGCCGTCATCCGGTGAATTTAAGACTGACAGCAATAATGAGAAAGGTTCAATCGAAGGAGACAAAGACTGTGTGAAGGGCTTCGACGTAAGGGGCGATGAACGGGACGAGATCGACGGAAGAACTGGTTGTATTCGAACTCTCGAGTCTTCCGATGGAATTGAGTACCCTGAGGGGGGACTTAGAGCTTGGCTTGTCGTCCTTGGGGTGAGTGTTCAACGGCTACGGAAATTGCCCATCCGATGGGAGTATCCCCCTTTCCAAAATCCATTGTCCCGATTGTGCGTGCTGATCATCTTCGTCAGTGTAATCTCTTAATGTTCTCGACGTATGATATTTCCCTGATATGTAATTATCGAAATAACTCACTTCCCTATCAACAGGTTCGGCATGGTCAACACTTGGGTACGTACCAATATTTTTTCCTCGACCCAGGTAACAAATCAGCAACGATCTGATGATTCAAAATCCCTCGATCTCAATTCAAATAGGGTGTAAGCCTCTTGCTTTTAGTCTTATCAAATTTCGGGTTCTTTCTGACAATGCCGTCTACAGGTCTTTCAAGAGTATTATTCACGAACGATTCTTTCCGATCAGTCGTCATCCAACATGTAAGTCCGCCGTGCCTGGGTTGACGTTTGTTCAATTTCTATGTTACAGAGCATGGATAGGCTCGGTTCAGGTTCGTTGCATCCACCCCCCCCCACTCACGCCCAACGTCACTAATCACCCACTCTTCATTTCTTCCTTCCATGAACTATTCAATTGCCCACAGTTCTCACTGAACATGATGCCTGGCATAATCAGCGGCCGACTGTTCGACATTGGATACTACCGCGAAACAAATATTCTAGCTACGTGCCTCTTCATCATCTCGGCATTCGTCGTTGGGGAATGTAAGAGGTATTGGCAGTTTATGCTAGCTCAGGGATTTGCTGTTGGGGTAGCGTACTTTTGTTTTCATTATTTTCTTTACCTACCTCCCTTTGGCTTGACGTTGACCTATCTACACGTACTCTCCTTGCACTTGGGAACAGATATCATCAGGGCTCCTAAACGGTCCGACGTTTGCAGTGGCAGCCAATTATTGTACGTGGGCATGTTTCTTCGGAATGTGTACCTATGTACCTAACAATAGCACTCTCTTCCAAGTCCATAAGAGGAGGCCATTGGTATTTGGTTTAATATCCATTGGATCTAGCATTGGCGGGACAGTTTTGCCCATCGTAACTCGCATCCTCATTCCAAAAGTTGGGTATGTGTTCTCAACTCACATTTTGCCTTCGCTACGCACCTGCTTATATATCCTCCCCAGCTTTACCTGGACAATACGCGTCCTAGGGTTCATTTTCCTCCTCACTACTGGTACAGCAAATCTCTTCCTCAAACGTCGTCTTCCCCCACCAACGTAAAGGGTGGTCTCTTCAATCTCCCGGCATTCAAGTCACTCCACTTCACACTCTACTACGTCTCTTGCACAGGCATCCATCTAGGGCTGTTCACCTTGTTAACATACCTGGACATCGCCGCCATAGAAGTAGCCAAAGTACCTGTGGATACGGCATTTTATCTCATTGCGTTAGCCAATGCTTGTTCGAGTATTGGAAGGGTTGTTTCAGCTATTTTGGCCGGGTGGATTGGACCTGTGAACGTGCTGGGGTGCTTCATGGTGATAGCGGCCGTGATGACATACGTTTGGCCTTACAGTTTGAATCTGGGATCCTTGATTTTTGTGTCGATTATATATGGGTGCGCATAGATCCCGCCTTTTTGGCCACAGCGTGAATCCTAACCGAAAGAAAATTAATCCATGACATCCCTCCCATCTGTATAGGATTGCAGTGGGTGCTTTCATCGGGCTTTTCAGCACGCCATTGTCGCACCCTGAATTTGGTGGTCAAGGGGACATGGGACGAAGAACAGGGATGTTATTCACTTGCGGCAGTGTTGGAGTCCTGTGTGGTGCACCTATATCAGGTGTTATTCGTGACGCTACGGGAGGCTACGCGGCAGTTGGGGCGTACGCGGGTAAGTGTCCTTTTCTCTGCTTTGTCCTGAGGTAGAGGTTTCGTTGACGGTTATCGTGGTGTGGGATTTGTAGGTTCCACCCTTGTGCTTTCTATCATTCTTATGATTTCTGCAAAACGGGTCGCCACCAGGTCCTTGTGGGGGAAGTTTTGATGGAAGCTACAGGCCAATGATGGTTATTGACGCGGTGTTGATCTATGCCTTCGCACCTTATCCGTTTTTCGCAGCCCCCGTTTCCACTTGTTTTTTTTGAATGCGCACATAGACAGCCATGCAGCAGCGCCCTTTCACGAAGAATGGGACGCACACGTGTAGTATATGGAAATGACGATTGCAGATGAAGCGTCAGATGCATTTTGGCCAGCATAGATACATGGGTCTGAGCTTTGAGTTACTCAAGCCGGCCAAGCCTTGGCAATTAGCGAGAACGACTCTCCACAGTGTTGGAGACAAGTCACGAGAGCGCACGGGCCGCTGCTGTGTTATTTTATTATCCCCGCGGTCACCTTTGTAGTGGTAGTATGGCGTACTATCCGAGAGGTATTTACATCGTCGTGTACTCCGACGGATCCAAGGACAAAAATACACAGGATTTGGAGTAGCAGGCTACTTAGCAGGAGAAACAGTATTTGAGAGGAATGGATCTATGGGCAGCTAGGTAGAAGCCTTTGACACAGAAATGATGGGACTGAGGGCATCGGTGGAAGAGGCACGCGAAAACGACCTGCGCACTCACAAGTCAAACATAGTATTTTACTCAGACAATACAAGCGCGATCGGCGGCATCCTACAAGGGAAGCCCGGGAAAGCCTAAGAACACACCCGGACCTTTAGGAAGGCAGCGTGGCAGGCTCCTGGACGGCAAAGACGACCTCAAGGTCGCGATAAGCTGGTTCCCGGTCACAGTGGTACCAAGGGCAACGAGCGCGTAGACGAGCTGGCCAAAGGGGGAGCTCGCCTCAGCCCGGACATGGAAGAGGAACGTCGGGAAAGCACGCCCATCCCGATCCGATTAGGATTCCACACAGCAAACGAGAACTCCCCATCGACTAAATCCACCACCAGGTTCAAATTGCTGGACTGGAAAACCTGGTCCAGTTCCGCACCGGCCACGCACACATGGGCTACCACCGGTTCTGTATCCACACAGCGAGCAGAGAGTGTACACGTGGGGCAGCTAACCAGACGGGGGAACACATCCTCTAGGTATTCCCACAGGTCAAGAAACATAGACACGTACTGGATCGCGACCGCCGGAGCAGGTTCATGGGGAAGCCCAACGACTCGCAGACTTTATCAAGAAGTCGACAAAAAGGGCGGACAGAGAGCGACGCAAAGCGGGGGAACAGGAAACACCCAGAGAGAGAGTGTAGTGACATAGACACTACACCCCCACGCATGCCCACACACGACTCAGAACCAGATGTCACAACGCAGACGACCCCGTCGCCCCGACCACACCAACCAGACAACCCTACCTTGTATTGACGACAATGACGAGCCCTCATGTAGTAATTAGTCGGGCTAGCCGCAACTGCCGCGGTAACAAATTAGAGTACAACAACTTACATCATCATGATAGGGTTATGTGGCGGTGTCCTCTGGGTTGTGGTGGTTCTCCGCAACCCACCGCTTGCCACAACATTCATATCGTTCGATTCTTCGTTAACTACCAAGGATCCCAGTAAAGTAGAACTGTAATTGGTCTACTGCCCTTTGCATCTTGTGCCAGGGCAGTTCACCTCCTGCAACTTATGCTCCTGCAGCCCCGTTCCCTCATTTAGGGGTACCGTGGTTCGGTTCGGTTCGGTTCAGAGGTAGAATCCCGCGAACCTGAACCCGAACCGGTTCGAAAAGAGGATGGGAAGGCCGAACCTGAACCGAACCATGGTTCAACAACAGTTCGGTTCGGGTTCGAACCGGTTCAAACAGACACCTATAATGAGATGTATTTACAGCGGAATTAATATATTGCAAGAAGTATTATACATCCTCTGCACGCTTTGCTGCCTCCTTAGCCTCATATTCTTTCCACCTTTTGAGTTGTTCTTGAGCAGCCATTTCTTTTGCGTCCTTCTTTTCCTGCTGATATCGTAGCAGGTTGGCTTTGGAGATCTGAATCCGGCCAAGGTGTTCAGGTAGCAGGCGATTGTGGCTCCCAGTATCGGTATGCTTAGCTGCTGAGAATGCCCGCTCACATGGCACGGATGATCCGGGGACTGGAAGAATGTCCCGTGCCATTGTTTGCAACACTGGATATGCGGAGCCCCTGTTCTATGTATCATAGAGCCTGCTGAGTGTGATGCAAGGATTTTTAAAGTTAATATACGTACCTTCCAAAAATCCAGCATATCGGTACCAGGTGGTTCAAGAACATCGCTCATGTAGCGATTCAGCTCAATGTATGGATCGCCAGCCTCGATCTCTTGAGTACGGCGCATCCGGCTGGCAGCAAGACGACGTGATATGGCAAATGTTTGTGACACAGATGACACCGATGTTGACAATCTCGTGGCCTCAGGTGGAATAGTGCTTCCCGAGGACTGAGTCACAGGAGTGATGTGGGCTTGATGGTATTCGAGGAACTGAAAGCGGCTCAGTCAGGCCTGGGAAATGGGAAGTAACAACTTACGATCTTTCACACAGCGTCCATTGCTTTTGGTTGATATTCTGGAGCCCAAAAGTACTTAATGTATGTATCTTTTGTTGCGGGTCAAGGACTTGTGATAAAAAAGACATTAGAATGATATGAGATGTATGATTTGGCGCATACTAGTACTCAGCACCGCTAAGGGCGATTCATCAGTGGCATCATAGTACTTTCCGAGGAGCGTAACTCCATCCTGAATTGCGCTAGATATCGCAGCGAAGGCAGGGTCTTTCCCTTTGTTCTCCCATGAGGTCATGAGCTCTTCATATGCGGAGAGGAGGCGGGAGAAACTGGGAATATCTGACCCTGAGAATGCTTGCTGTGCATCGCCAGCAACCTGATTACGTGCTGTCGTAAATATAACGGGATCTTCCTAGTGAAATTATATTGCTCTCGTACCTCTAGGATATCAATGATACGCTGTATCATAATCCAATCCTCATCTGTGAATACCCATGATTGGTATTTGGGAGTTCGGCCTCTTGCTTTTGGGACAGAGCTTTTTCGGTCCGCATGCTGGACAAAATGCATAATCGCCTATATGAATAATCAGAACCTGAACACAATTGAATCAAAGCGTCATACTGGTCGTAATTGCACAAATCGCTTCAGGAGCATTAGCCAAGAGCCCCAGCGCGTATTCCCATACATTACGAGCTCCAATGGTGCGATGCCAACTTTGTTGCAGCACTCTTGTAGATAGTGTTTTGCACCAGAGGACTTTCGAATCTAGGAGTAGAAACAGTGAAATATTATCGTGGTTGAATCGGTTTTCACATACCCGCACAATCAAGGCCCGGACACGGGCCAAAAGGGGACCAACCAAATGCTCCCGGTCATTCGGTAGCTCCAGTCCGGCAAAACTCAGTATATTAACATCTCCAGTATCTTCCCCATCTGCTACCTCCCCGAATTCGGATGTACCACCAGCAAGCACACATATAACAGCGCCAATGGCCAAATTAACAATGTGGCCCATACACCTGCTCAGCTTTCAACATCGGATCAAGCAATAACATTAACTGGCCACTCACCGGACACGATGCCGCGATGGATCCCACTTAATGTTATCATCTTCACTGAGAATCTCGCTGATCACACGCATTGCAACGTCATTTGTTGATGCATTGTCTGAAGCAATATACCCAATCTATGTATACAGTCCTTAAATTTTTGAGGGAACGGAAGAATAATAAAGTGCGAACCTTTGATGTGGGATCATTTTTTTAATTTCCTTCAACAACCGCGACCAATGTTGTCCCTGGTATGTGGACCATCCAGCTCACAAAAGGACATGAGGTGAGAACGCATCTTCCAGTTGTTGTCAAGGAAATGCAGGTGATACCAAGGAACCCTTCATCGTTGTGGAAGTCCACGCATCAAAGGTGAAATGAATGAGTCCGCTGGTGTTCTGGGTGGAAATGTGGCTCTGAAAACTACTGATTGAGAGTCTAAGGTGGGCGTACCTTAAGCTGGTCCTTCAGTAAGGCCTAACCTGTGTGGAACGATCCAGAATGAGTGTCTCCATTTTCGTGCGATGCGGTAAGTCGCTGTCCTTGTACTTTGGCCCACTGTCTAGCCTGCCCGTGCATGGTAGGACATGAAGATCCGGAAGGAATGTGAGTCTACGAAGTCAAAGCCCTTTATGGTTCATGTCAGGTTGCTGATTCGCAACATGCAGATGAGAAACTTACAAGGTCATGCTCAATTATGAGATTTTCCACTAGGTGGAGCATACCTCTGAGGACCACATCTCAGCGTCTGAGCATTCACAGGTGGGTAGAAGTTTGTTATTCGTTGCTGGCTTTGTCTACCATTGACACAGCATTGCATCAACATTTGACGATATTATTGATTTTCAATGAATACAAACTTCTCTGCAGGAGAACTTGCTTCCGTTGCTCCGCACTCCTTCTGGGATAGCTCTTCTATCTGGTGATATGTCTAGTTCAATGCAATGCCGGAGGTAGAGTTCCCAGTGTTCACCACCATACGGCTTATGTGTGTTCGGAGCGTACTTGAGCCTGAGTTTGCGGAGAAAACAAATCTTCAAATCTTTCATGTGAGAACCACGTTCATAAGCGGCTCTAGGAAAATAAGCTAGCATAAGTATTTGCTTTAAAGGATGATTTATTCACACTTACTGGCACACTTGGCAGACACGGACAGTTTTCCCTTTCAATCTCCACCAAGTCAGTAAATACTGATGATAAATCATGCAGTCCGCGCATTTTCTTGGACTCAAGAAACACCTGCGCAACAAGTGCGTCCTGCTCTCTGAATACATCTGTGCTTTCCTTAGCACCTGGAGCATCATTGACTTTGTCATCTCCTCCACTTCCTTTGCTCTGAGCTTCGTCGTCCGCATTTTTATTCTGAGACCTCATGCTGTCTGCTCCTTGACACGAGCTTGGGCTCTCTTGTGGGCTTGGCCTTTCCCGTGTTGCTTCCTACGCTTCCGGGGAATGTTGTGAGGCTCAGTCTGACTGTCGGAGACATCGGCATCAGACTCAGTGGTTAACAGTGCATGGGACAAAACGTTTTTCCGTCTCTTCTGGTGTTACCATGGTAGGCCGACAGTTTCTTGTTATTCAGATTGAGCCCGAACTCGGATAATGATTGCAGTGTTGCTTGGGATGCATTTTCCACTGCTGCCTGGTTGATTGGAATTTGCTGAAGTGCCAGCCCTTGTTTTTGCAGCAAGTTTTTGTCGCTGAAGACATCAGAGGATTTTCTCGTGTCACCAGCTTCACAGTGCGCTTTGGTCTCCCAGTATCCTGAGCCCTTGCAAGAAATCCTGGTAAGTCGCTATCGATAATATCTCCTTGTGGACTGGAGATGCATGGTACTTCATCTGATGGACTGTACACAAATTGACCTGGCTGTTTGGCAGCATCACGCAGATTCCCATCAGGGCCGAGCATGGGATTATTCGGGTCGGTATGCCATCCGGTGTCACTACCATCGCAGGAAGAAGTCATACCAGTGTATCAAGTACCAGCAAAGTCGGAGCGTGGTGGCAAGACAGTAAAGATGTTTATGAGAGTAAATATTCTATTTGTTTTTCTCGGACATCCCGTTCTCTCTGTTGACTGAAACTAGTCTGCTTCATTATATTTAATCATATATGCATACAAGATGTGGGACAGCAATACATTTTCTCTCTGAAATGCATCCAGTCGTGATGTAGGTCAAACCTGATTTATGAAACGGTTCGGTGGTTCGGTTTGGTTCGAACCTGGTTCACAAAATTCCAACATCATAGAGAACCCGAACCGAACCGGGTTCTGGTTCATCCTGGTTCGGTTCATGGTTCATTCACGGTTCGAACCGGTTCACCGTGAACTTCGGTACCCCTACCCATTTCGTAGGCCATATCCAGTCTATGCGATCCCCTTTGTTTTAGGCGCGCGCTGATGTGCCTCTCAGCCGTCGGTATCATTGTCGGGCATCCAAATCTCCACTGGAATGGTCATTGCTCTAGATTGTGGACATGTGTGCTATCGGTGCGCTGGACTTCCGCAATCTATTTAACGGTTGGGATGTGCAGAATAAGAGCCCAGTCGTCGTCAACTCAGAAGGGGTCCCAGGGGGGCGAGATGATATCTTGTATGGTGCAACTTGTGAAGCAGGGTCGAGCAATTTGACATAGTGAGTTGTTAAGCAAATGCTGTTGCGTGAAACAGCGCTGGCACTTTTGAATTGATCTCATTCAGATTGTGGGGTAGAGACACACACACGGGTACATGGACATCGATGGGACAAACGAACAACAGAAAACACCAGCAGGAAGACATGCAGAGAAGGAAGAAACCGGGGATGGAGTCGGGTAGCAGAGCGACACAGAAAAATGACGAAAAGATATGAAGAGGAATTTAATAACCGCGGCGTGGGAGAAATAGCGGTTCGAACTCAGGATCCGAGACTGAGCATGACTGGTATATTCAGGTGATCAGAGTCCGGAACGACTAGTGGCATGATCGATGCAGGTGATGCATATGTTGAGGCGAAGCGATTGGGGAAAACAATCTTGGGTCGGCTTACCCGGAATGATGCGAGTTGAGGACTCTGTGCTTTTGTCATAGACCGGAAAC